>NC_056730.1:119943394-120243394 GCF_019279795.1 Protopterus annectens | reverse complement strand
GAGATAGAAGGGAATGTAGAAGAACATGTTAATATCTTCAAGTGTCTGAGACAGTTGGTTGAGGAAAAGGGAAGTTTGAATGAGGAGGTCAAAGCTAGAATCAGACTGGATGCAGTCAACTGGCATACAGTGTCAGGGGTAGTGCATGACTGAAGAATGCTGAAGAGGCTGAAAAGTATGGTGTTCAAAACAATGCTGCAACCAGTACTAATGTATGGTACAGAAACCTGGACAGTAAAGCAGAGTAGTTGACAAAGCTAGAGGTGATGGAGATGAAGTGCCTGAGACAGGTGATAAGATGCATGCTGTGGGGCAGATGTAGAAATGAGGATATCAGAGAAAAACCCAGAGTAGCTCCAATTGCAAAGAATGTCAAAGAGAACAGATTACTGTGTTTTGGGCACATATCCCTCTTGCTTGTTACCAAATCCTACAATAGTGCCAGTGACTGTCTCTACTCTAACTATATCTCCAAAATCTGGAGCTCTATATGCAACCAAATGAAAAAAATACATAAGCTTTCTATATTCAAAACTCGACCTAGACAACATCTAAACAACAACTGGCTATATTCTTGCTCCAAACCTGGTTAAGTCCCAATATTGACCAATATACTAACCTGCTTTAACAGTATTCTTTCCGAACATCCTATAGGATCTCACTACATAACCTACATCATGTACCTTCATTTAAAGAACTTCATAACCTACATCATGTACTGTAACTTCATTTAAAGAACTTCCTATATCCCCCATCTCTCTATCTCTCTCTACATTTAGTTGCTCTTATTGTTATCCCCCATTTTCCTCACAACTGACCATCCATCTATCCATCTTTACCATCCTCCCCTATATACTCTTTTGGCCACCTCCCGCTTAGCTTATTACTGTCTGTCTCTCACCAAACTCTCATGTCCTTCTGTCTCTCTGGAGACTATTGACTCCTTAAATTAGCTTTTGTTATATCTACTTCCTTCTTGTTTTACCTTTTTGAATTTACTAAAACTTGATCTGATGTAGTTCATAAGCAGTCTTCAATTTCTTCTGCATTCTACATTTTTGAATCTCCTTGTACCTAGCTGAACCTCCCTAATTTGACACATGGAAACATATTCTGTGGTTTCATGTATTAATCTTGTCTGCTGTGTTAAAAAATATGTAAACTCTAAATATTTTTTTAACCTTTATTTTCTTTGTCTTCTTTCGGCTTTTCCCGGTTAGGGGTTGCCACAGCGGATCATCTGTCCGCTCATGATTGGCAGTGGAGTTTTTACAGTGTCAAGTTACCAGCCCGGCGCCCAACCTTCCACAGAAGGCACACACATGCACACACTCACACCTAGGGCTAATTTAGAGTGTCCAATCCACCTACTGCATGTCTTTGGGATGTGGGAGGAAACCGGAGCACCCGGAGGAAACCCACACGACCACAGGGAGGACATGCAGACTCCGCACAGAAGGCACCCTAGCCGAGAATCGAACCGGAGAACATCTTGCTGTGAGGTGGCAATGCTAACTGCTGCACCACAGTTGCAATTTTTGTTATTTTCATAATTTTTAATTTTTCTGCTATCTTTGTAAATTTGCAGTCTTTGTATGTGTGTATGTGAAGCTTTTCTATCCAGGCCTCCAATGGTTGGACTCTCTCCGGTCAACAAAAACAAACAAACAAACAAATAAATAAATAAATGTGCAGAAAAGCATAAAACAATCCGATGAAAAAGATTTGGGACAGATAGGAAGAATAGAGAAAAAGAGGGTATCCAGGAAAGAAGCGGATGGATTATGTTGATAAGTCCTGTGACAGTCAAGGTTGACTGTCGAAGAATGTAGCACAGTGGCACTGAATCAAGAGAGATGGCAGTAGATGACACAACACCCCAACCCCATGTTTTATACAGAGCGTCCACCATCAGCTTCTTCCTTTTGTTATCACACACACACACACACACACACACACACACACACACACACACACACACACACACACACACACGCATCTTCTATGCAACACACTGATGAGGTCATCCTTTCCAAAGTGGGCTATTTCAGTTATGTTGTCAAACTTCTCCTACTGAAGTTGTGGTTGATACTGTGTTCTCTAGATTTTGTAATTAGATAGGTAGGTGGTTCAAATCCAGCACTGATGAAATACCATGAGTTTGCATATGTCTTTGTACTGTTAGGTAGAATTGGCTTTATCAACTGATCTGTTGTGTACACTTCCACTTACATGATATATATACTCTGGCAGAGGACTCCACCATCAATCTGTTCTATTTTAGCCAAAACATATTGTGTGCAACACACTGGTGATTTCAGCCTCTCAAATATGTACCATCTCAACATTGCAATCAGTCTGCTCTTGTGGTGTTTGCTGTTGATACTGTACCTTTTAGATTCTGTAACTAGATAGGTAAGTAGTTCAAAGCCAACAGTGTTGAACTAGATGCATGTTTAGTGCCAAGTAATTATGGTTTCAGTATCAGATTTTATGTATATACTTCCACTCAGGAAAACATTTACACAGGTACCATGATCCCATTATCTGTTTTTTATACTTTTAACACAAATATTTGTTCTGCTACACAGTGATGAGATCATGCTTTCAAATGTGTTGTATCTCATACATACATTAAGACTTCTCCTGTGTTGCTTGCAGTTGATACTGCACAATCTAGATTCCATAACTAGATAAGTGGTCCTAATCCAATGGCGCTTTAATACTATGAGGGCGTGTCTGTAGAGTCATGTAAAATTGGCATCATGAAAAGATCCAGTGTGTACACTTCCACTTGGGAAGCAGATTTACACAAAGGAAGGGCATTCTTGCATTTATAGACAAAGCACATTTTGTGCAACACACCGATATAGTACTGCATTCAAAAGTGCACTACATCAGTGTTGCTATTTAAAGGATATATTGATTCTCACTGCTGTGTGGAACCAGATTATTTTTCTTTTTCTTGTATATAACTGTGAACAATGTTTGAACACAATATCAATAAAACAGGAACAGAGGTTAAGTAGCAGCTTCTGAAGTCCACACTTCACCTGTGGCACCTGCTGTTAATACTGTGTTTTTTAGATTGCATAAGCACATATGTAGTTGGGTTGAATCAAGCAGTGACTGACCATTGTAACACTGCATGTCTATCTCTTGTGCTAGGTAGAAATGGCTTCAACTACAGATATAATGTGTAGGTTTATGGTGGTAGCTGGCTCTCGCATCACTTTCTTTTTTTTTCCCTAAACAAGAAACATCTTTATTAAATTATCATATATAGCATAGGCAACCATAAATTTATATAAGTGAAAGCAAACCATATTGACATAATTTTAGTTGCAAAGATTATACAACACTTATAATCTATCCAGTCATTCTCAGTCAAACATTATATAGCTCATTCAAAAAAGGCTTTGCCACCACTTTCATTCCATTTTAGGACACATATCACCCTATAAAAACAACAGTCATGTCATCTATTCAAATGTGCACTGTCACCATTGTATGCAAGCATTTTGTGTGGTGCTTGCAGTTCATGCAATACTTCTAGCTTGTGATTTTGCTGAGCTAGTGGTTCAAACCCGTACATAACTCCATAGACTCATTTGTGTCAGTATGTATGTGAATGTACATATAAGTAAGAATGGTGTCACTCACATATCTGATGTGTACATGTATAGATGGAGAAGTCTATTTCACTACTTTCTGTCAATTTTAACACAGACAACTGCTTTGTTAAACACTGATGAGGCCATGTGTTGAAATGCACTTTATTTCAACAATAGTAAGCTTTCTCCTGTGGTGTGAGGAAATAATATACTGTCCTTAGTAAGCCATGAGTTTGCATCTGGAATTACCTATGCATTGTGCTTCTACAGTTACCGGGATAACTGCGTTATGCAACATGTCTGAGAAAAAGATAGCTTACATCACTCTTTGAATCAAATTAAGCGCACACATATGCCTTGCAGCAATAAAATGATGTAATGCTTCAAATGCACAATATCTCACATACGTAGCAAGACTTACTGACGTGTGTGTAATCTAGACAATATCATGTAGCTTCTGTGGTCATATAGGCAGGCTTTCAAAACCTGCATTGACTGAACAGTATCCTTGCATGTCAATATATTGCTATGCATGAATTACATCCACCAGAATTGTAATCTGTATAACTGCAGTAGGATAAGGAGTCTCCATAACTTTTAGCTCAAACAACTGCTTTACACCACAGTGATGATGTCATGGCTTCAAATATATTCTGTCTCAGAAGTGGCAAGATTTTTAGCTGTGGCACATGTGGTTAATACACGTCTGTCAATTGTGGACTTATATAGGTGGCTATTCAGTTCCAGTGAAAGACAACATAATGTGAGTGATCTAATGTGACACATATACAACATTGCATCAAATTTATTTCAAACAAAGATACACATAGGGGATTTCATGGCAGTCAAATAGGTGTTCTGTAATTCTAGTGATGAGTGCTCATGTGAGAAATGCAGTTAATACTATCTTGTATAACATATCTATGCAGATAGACAGTGGTTCAAATCTGGGACTGTGTGTGTGTGTGTGTGTGTGTGTGTGTGTGTGTGTGTGTGTGTGTGTGTGTGTGTGTGTGTGTGTGTGTGTGTGTGTGTGTGTATGTATAAAACAATGTGAATGGGTGAGAATGGCTTGGCCAACCAACAATGATACTGGACTGTTCACACGTGTGTACAGTAATGTTATTAGATCCATTTGATACCTCAGAATAATTTGTATCAGATAAATTAACATCAAATGCTCTTTTTACTTGACACATTGAAGTATCCTCTTTGTGACAGCCTCCATTGCTATCTCCTGTGGCAGATGCAGTTACTGTACAGCTCTGTAGAGTGTGTGACTTATTGGCATGGGTTTGAATCTGGTAATGTCTGACAGACAGGAGTGGCTTTACCAATGTGTGTGTGTTGTTGTATGTTATGTTTTGTCAAAAAGTAGCACAATTATCATGTGGATGGCTGGCTTTTGCAACATCTGAGCAATGGCATTATTGACCTATGGACAGCTTTTTTCAGAGATGAAAGAATGGCACATTTTAGACATTTTTATGAGAACACTTTCTCTTTCCAATTGGAATTATTTTAATAGAATGTGCTGGGAATAGGTCCTGGACACTGTCAGGGCAGAGTGGAAGAACCATATCCCATGACTGGTCTGGAAACATTTAGGGATGCATCAGAGTAATGCTGGAACCTGTTGCTGTAGACTTGGTCAGCCTTGCTTACTCTGCTGTGAGCACAAACCTTAGCTTCAAATGTGGAAAGAAAATGAAGAAAAGCATTTGATACCTAGAATATATTATCATGCGAGTTGCAAAGAACATCCAGAGAGAAGATGACATGGAGAACTAATTACATTTAAAAAGCAGAATCTATTCAACACATACTAGCTTGGGAGGCAGCTGGTAAAATGAATAGATTTCTCTACCATCCTAACAGTCCTTCAGCTCTGTATATGTATATTGGTGTGTATGCCAGAATGGCCATATACTTGTATCATATGCTTTACAAAGGAATGATCTCTTTATAAATGATTGTCTCAAGAAAAAGTAATAAAAGATGGCAATTGTAACTGACATCACCGACAAACGTGTCACTTATACTACAAACTTTGAGGCACATTGGTAAAGACAAGTTGTTTCTAAAAAGTGTAGAAATGTAATTCACTGGGAGTCTCTCTTTCACCTGCTCCATTCAGATTGTTTAAAGAACACAAGTCTTTAACATTGCATCTGTCTTTAATACCATGGTAATTTCATTACTTTATTAAACTGTATTCATAATCTCTCAGTTTTAAAGTCCTTTATTAATGTTCAACATTAGCCACACTAATATCTTTCTTTGTGCAGTATTTACAAAGAGTTTATATGATAATCATTTGAAATGTCAGGACCCACTACAGTGAGTCCTTATAATATGGAGACCGAATGGCAGAAAGAATAGACATATATATTAAGTCTGAGATGCCATTTCTTGGAATATTCCCTTTTCCCTGAGGTATGGTGATCTCCGAGTCATATATATATATATATATATATATATATATATATATATATATATATATATATATATATATATATATATATAAGTTCAGGAGGTTGTGGTGGGCTTGCCCAGAAGAAATGTAAAGAAGAAGAGTGATTTCTGAGAGTCTCTCTTCAACTGTGTTTTTGGACTTTTTTTTTTCTGCTTGTCAGCACTCAACATTTTGAGTGCTAACACTTACATTAGTAGGTCTATGACTCACATGTCTAAATGCTACAAGTTACTTGAATAATGGATGTCCATTCATATATATATATATATATATATAAATATATATATATATATATATATATATATATATATATATATATATATATATACATATATATATATATATATATATATATATATATATATATATATATATAGTGTAGCACAACTAATTAAATCCTACTGGCAGCTTGTTTAAGGGTCTTATAATAATGCTGTTCCAGTGTTGACTTGTATTTCTGAACTTTGGTTACAGTAACAGTGATCTTACTGTATTTATAAAAGCTTCATCTTACAGCTGTCATCATACAGTTACTGTGCTGAGTAAGAGCAGTGGTGTTTGCCATACATTTCATTATATGCATCTCTGCAATGATGCTTTAATTTGTAGCTCTTGCAATTTATTGTCTGAGTTAGCTGGTTAGTATAGAAATTGTCCATTTAGACATTCATATTAATGCCATAAAACAAAATCTGCTATACTGTATTAATAATCTTGGACATTATACTTTCATGACTACATATTTACTTTGTCTCACTATGCTGACCAGGTACATTCCACTGACCTATAACAATATTTACAATGAAATCTTTTGCTGGGGTGTCATTGAGCATGTAAACAAACAAAAAGCATAAGATAATATAATAGTGAAAGCAGTCAACACAAGGTAAAGCTTTAAGCAAAGTAGATAAACAACAATAAGAAACAATGACCTTATTATATAGACTAAACTATATGGCAGAGTGCTGTGACTATGAATAGCTGACAGACTTCATCTGATTTGATCTGATGCTTGTATTCTTTATGTGCATACAGTTTGACAGAGATGCCTCTGTGAAAAAGGTCTAACTCAAGTAACAAATAAATAAATGAAATGAAGATAAGTTTCCATTTTGCAGATTGTGTATCAGATAGATGTCTGTTACTAAAGGTGAGTTCTGTGACACATTCTCTTCCAATCTCGCCATCTGTTTTGTACAGCATTTAGCTGCACATTACATATCTAACATCATTATAGCAGTGCAAAGCAATTCATGCTGGAACATTCATTAGGAAATAATGAGCGTTAGTACAGTATACCCTTTTAATACATTAATAATGCTTTATTCAGCGCATTAGCATGCTGCTTGCTGCGAGTTATAACCCTGATTGTTTTTTTTTTTGCAGCGTAGCTGTGCATATTAAGTGAAATAGTACCACAATGAGAAGATTCAATTAGTGAACAGATACCTTCTGGCCTTTGATATAATTCCACCTTCTAAAGAAGTGAGGAAATTAAAAGAAATTATCTGATCCATATATAATTAATGAAGTATATATGCAGATTTTAGCTATGGTGATAATATGCAGAAGGTAGCATTTTTTTTAAAGTGTGAGAAGCCTTATGTCCTTACTGTATCTCTCCATTCAGCATCTAGTCTTCCCACTGAAAAGAGTAAAATTTATTGGAACGTTGTCTCCATAATTTCGTGTTCGACAATGCATGTGACAACTCCAGTTGTTGCTGGAATGCTTACATTTGAAACACTGGGGAACTTTAGAATGAAAGCTGCTCTGGTATTACGTGTAGCAAAAAATACACTTTGAATTAATAAAGTAACTATTGCATAAAATGCATATACAGTAGCAATATAGCTAAAGACACAGTGGCAAGAGCATTTGCCAGACAGAAGCAAAATCTATAAAAGTAAGGAACAGGGGCTCATCTTTCTCCTCATTAATTTAGATTTCAAGTCTGCTGGTAAGCTCCCAGATATAGTTAATGAATATGTTATATGCATCTATCCTTCACCAGAAGTATCTGCTATCTGTCTTTAGCACCCAAGTTCCTTCCTGTTTATAATTCAATCACATTCCACTGAACTTGACTCATCTCTCTTTTTCTCTGATGAATACCATTGTCAAACTACCTACTTGCTTATAGATGCTATTTATGGAGTTATTCACAAATATATTTGCTGACTTAAGGGTCTATGATTTGTCTAGTGCCCACTGACTGCTGGGATAAGCTCCAAATGTCATGTGACCTCAAAGTAGATAAAATAGGGGCGAGATTCCAAAAGCTATTCATGGACAGAGCAGCACGCTGAAGGAAGACTTCAGCACACCAACTGTGGATGTGATTTCAGAAGACACTTTGCAAGCAGTCCAAGTACTTAACTATCCAGCTTAGAATAATTACAGATTCTAGGCATGCCTGTCAGATTCCAAAACACCTTCTGCACACCCAAAGCAACTTAAATGGAACAAACTGCAATGCCAAGTATGTTTCCAAAATTCTCAGCGTATGCCATACTGCATCACAACAAACAGAAGCTATTACTATGGAATATGATAGAATCCATAATATTGCTACCAAAAAAATAAAACAAAAATGCAACTTGCAGTGAATGAAGCTGTAATATTGCAAGACATGGAGGAGGACGTGACTGTACATGCTAAAAGGCAGCCAGCTAGAGTGACAGCAATTCTACAACTAAGCCAACTGTCAGATCAACAAATAATTGACAGGTACCATCTAGGCAGACAACTGGTGCAGGCTGTGTGCAACATGTGTGTCCCACATATGCCTGTGCAGACATTGCAAGACAACCCCTTCCCTCTTCAAACAAAAGTGTGTCTCAGCCTGGGTGTACTCACATTTGGGACATTCCAAAGACACACTGGGGACACTGCAGGAGTGTCACAGACAGCTGCCAGTCTTATCCTGTTAAAATTCCTAACAGCAAAGTGCAACAAGGTGGATGACTACATACACTCTCCATCTACCCCCATGGACTGCAAAACTATTAAGCATCAGTACTTCAATCTTGCAAGCTTCTCACATATACTTAGTGCAATAGACTGCTCTAACATCCCTATTAAGACCCCCAGTTCATCCAGAAGCAGACAGTAACAGTAACAGAAAGGGGTGGCCATACCTGAAATACCAGTTTGTGTGTGCACCAGATGGCAGCATAACAAACATCATCACAAAGCACCTTGAAAGTGTCCATGATGCTGACATATGGAGGGAAAGTGGTCTGAGGGCTACAGTCCAGCAAGATGAAATACTTGAGGAACTATTACTGGGTAAGTACAGGAACACAGCTAGGATGTAAGCTAAGGACAGCCATGCCAACAGTTTCCATGCTGACAACATATGTGTTTACTTCTCACAACAGCTGACTATGATTATCCACTTATGCTATGGCTAATGACCCCATACAAAGAACCATCAAACCCTGTAGAGAAGGCCTACAATACAGCACACACACAAACATGAAATACAATTAAGTGTGTGTTTGGTGTACTGAATGCTAGATTCAGATGTTTGGACGTGCTCTTCAATACATACCTGAGAAAGCAGCACAGATGATTACTGTGTGTGCCATGCTTTACAACATGCTAACAACAAAACATGGTAGTTTTTCAACTACAGGCATAGGTGAATTAACCCAAGAACCCTTGATGTCTGGACATGATATCCTATAGGACATAAGGTGCAGAAGTCACAGGAGTGAGCCAGAGAAGGTGTAACCACAAATGCAGGCCCAGGCAACATGGCAGCAGCTGACACACAACTTTGACTCATGACAAGTCACACATACAGAAGAACACACATTAAACATTGATGTTCAGATGTTGCCCCACTACAGCAGCACAGATTGCATCTAATGACAATTACCAGTAGATATACACACTGAGCATCAGACATAACAGTGTAATCATAACATATAACAGTATGCACATACACAGATCTACCACAACAAGGATCATCATCTCAGGCCACAGCTGACACAGGTATGCATGCAAACTCATACTGGTGTATCTGTGTATGGTAAACAATAAGGGAGAGACATCTGTGAAACACAGTCCTATCTATTCACTATAAAAGGACACAAACAGGTAAACAACTCAAGACATAATGTAGAACTGCTGTCAATATCACAAAGAAAATATAGCAATGTAAAGTATAGATAAATTAATGTAATAAATGAAGTTGCCTATAGTTAGCAAAAATGGACTTCCTTGGCATCAGACTTATCTACAAACTCTGACAGATGACATTGTCAGTGTTCTGCACAGCAATCATCATCATCACAGTGTGAGAATGACACTACTGGACAAAATGGATCAACTGTCAGTATTACTCTAATGCAGTATAGGGCACCCACACTGATGGCTTACACCATGGTCCAGTCTGTCCCTACAACATATGGAAACACTTGAACCAGGTTTCTGATGGAGTGATGCCAGCATGTGGAGATACACTGTGAGAAGGAGTATGACTGCAACTTGACTGTCTGGTTTTGACTGCCAGGCCAACATAAGATGACCCAGCTGTGGAAGAGTAAGCACATTAGAGCACAGACATCGTTGCTTGATGGGCAAGGTTTATTCTACTGAAAGGGGGCTTGCCTCTCCCATGTGGCAATCAGCTAAGCACAATCAGGGCATGCAGAACTCTGCTTGTACTATCGCACTGCTGTAGGACTGTCATGGCCAGGGATTGTATGGGCCATGCCACAGATAGCATACTTTCATTCCATGCAGCCAATGACTCCATTACCTAACCTGTGTCTTTGCTCATGTCCTTCATGCAGCTCACCCAGCTGGTGGGCAACATGATCTGTAGCATGGATTAGTGCAAAGATGTCAGATCTGTGACATTGTTAGGAATGTTCATTTGCCGGTAGGAGAAGGGAGGACACCCTCTGATACATGCCCATGCACACCAGCTGCACTTCTACATCTACTGTGATGGGCAGTATAAATGTGTTGTGGGGAATTAACATGAGTAGCAGTCTCAACATGGGTCTGTTATCCACAGGCCTCATCCTGTCTATCATCCAATGTCCCCTCATTTTCAGAATGGCTGGACCCATTTTCCTTCACATCTGAGGCTACAACCACATCCACATGACTGTCACCATCTGGGCCAGACTGTATCACCATGTTAGTGTCCTATGTGCTAGGGTTCATGCTACTATACTGAGACATATCAGATCCCACATCAGGATCAGTGGATGGGCTAATATATGATAAAGGCAGTTGATGAGCTAAAGGAAGAGACGGATGACATAGATCAGGACAATGTGCTTACATCACATGCTGGATATCATTAAAGACATATGACACATATACCTCATTGCAATATTTCAGATGATAATGACTTACCATGAGGTCTGTTCTGTGTATGGGTCTCAAAATGTTTATAACAGGGAGTTGCCCATTATGCTACATATCCAACATTTTTTGCTCTTGTGCAGAAGTAGATGGACCTGTGAACATTAATGCAAACAACTTTACACATGTTGGTTGTACTGTTCTGTCTGTACTGGAGTTGTATGGTTACACGTTATTACACCTACGCTGATTGTCATCACCTTGTGAATCCTTGCACACAATGCAATTTTGCTGCTGAAAAACAAAAATGACAATACATGAATATGTATGCAACAACAATATATCATGATTTATTCTATAGTTATCAGTGCTATGCAAAGTAACACATATGTGTAGGGCCTGAAACACCTGCCTCTATCCCACTCTCAGTTATGTGGTGCTCCCTACTTGCCATATGCAAGGATGCAGGAAATAGTGTGATCTCATCAAGGAGGGGGAGGTCAATGCTGGGCAACCTCCATCAGTTTCCCTTGATCTCTTATACTGTCATACCCTGTTTGTTGCATGAATGATCATGTCAGAGGAGCATCAGTGACAGTTTTCACAGGATCTATTGTGACCTCAAACCACATTAATCATGTTGGGAAGACTGGCCCAGACTTCATTCCTCCATATTGTATGCCCTGTCCATCTGAGAAGTCTGCATACATGTTGTCACAGAGCATCTACTATAATCGTATTCTCCTGTGGGGATAAATTGTCACACCAGGTATGTTTGCCATCTGAAAGACAGTGATATACATATGTTCAGATTCATGTGGAGGCCCTCTTATGGACATGATTATGTTGACAACTTATTCAACTATAAGAAACACACAAAAAACCAAAAGGTCCAACCAGAAAAAGTGATGGCAGAAACCAATTCTCCGCTCAAGCAGGACACCAATAGTGTAAAAAATCACTTCTTACTGATACAACACAGGTTTATTCCACAGATTAAATCCACACAAAAAATAAAACGATCTTCTGGTTAAGCGCTTTCATCTGAAGGACTCAGATTTCATCAGAACCAATAGAGACTCTAAAAGCATCATTTTATGTACAAATTGGCGCCAAAAATAATAATGAATAAATCAATGTTATACTTTCTTAAAGGTACAGATCTAAGACTTTTTCTAAGAAAGAACATTATGCAGAGAATGTATCTAGACAAAATGCTTAAAATCATGTATTGTTCTAAAGCAATAACTAAATATACTTAAATAATAAAAGTGCAAGTAGTTTAAAGTGCAAAAACAGTGCAGAAGGGTTTCAAGTGCAAAATACAAAAAGTAAACTATTAAAGTATTACTTCATAACAGACATATATAGGTAATACTTATTTAACATAATAAATATTACAAATAAGTAAATACTGTCCTTTCAATAAATTCATTTTATGCTATAAATATAATAATACAATTTAAAATCCTTGGAGATCTTAGGAAATATAAAAAATACTTGTGGAAATTTAAAGAAAATAAAATAAAATAAATCTAGAATGGGACGTGTTGATAATGGAACATCTGCCTAAAATTATACCCGGTCCAGACTTAAAAAAGGCTTTATACTATTAAAGTCATTCAAACCGGGTAGGGTTGTGGCGTCACAATAAATTTGCCACTCACTTTCTTTATAAGCTAACCATGTTTTCCAGTTACCACCATATGATGTTTGTTCTACCTGGTCTATAATTAAAAATTTGAAGGTATGGTCTTCGCCTTTGTCCAAGACATGTTTACTAAGAGCGTTTTTTATATCTTTTTTCTTTATTTTATAAAGATGCTCATATATTCTTGTCTTTAATTTTCTCTCTGTCTTCCCTATGTAATAGGCGGTACAGGAAGAACACAAGGCAAGATATACCACCCTCTGACTATGACAATTCCCAGCAATACTCCTACATTTTGTTTTCATCAAATTATCTAGTGTTACCAAACCCTCTTCATTGATATTTTGACACTGCTTACAAGAGCCACACTTTTTTGTTGCCTGTCTTTTCTTTTTTGTCCTGACCTGTGTACTAACTTCCAAAAGTTTTTTTAAATTAAATGCAGTTTTGTACACACAAACTGGGTTCTTTTCCAAGTTTGCCAGATTATTATCAGGGATATTCAATAGTTCCCAGTGTCGTTTAACTATTTCTTTTACCAAATTTGTGTATGGGCTAAACATAATAATACAAACTGTCCTGCAAATTTGAGTGTTTTTCTTTGTCTTTTCTCCTAATACCTGTCCCAACAGTGGTTTGTATTTCTTACCCCAATTGTCTTGAACATATTTAGCCACATTTAAGACCATTCTTTTTGGATATTTTCTATCCAAAAACATTTTCTGGTTGGAACTTATTCAACCATGCCATGCAAAATTCTATGAAATACTCACTGTGGCATATAAAAATAAACAGCAATGCCTGTATACATAACACGTGTAAGAGCAACATAACATGTGATATCTGTAGAGGCTGTCTGTGGGATTCAAACATCTTTCAGTAGATATCCAGGAAATGGAGGTCCAAACACAGCAGCACAGCATCATGCCACATCAGCCACAATATGCATGCCTTTCACATTAACATACTACAGAGACATATGTGTACAACAGAAATGTATATTTGCTGTAGTTGTAATGCAATTGCAGCCTAAACAAACAAGTATTCAAAAATAATCTGTCATGTGATGTTATACATGTTGACCTTATATTAACACAATCATTTCTGAGCAGTGAATGCCATCCGCATCAGCAGACAGTGTCTGTAAATTATCAATTGAACAACTAATGGAAAGCATCAGAAGGCCACAGACAGTGCAGCCCCTTTTGTATTGACCCCAGCAGTTCTAATACTTGTTTTAAGAATTGTCAATGAATCAATATCCTTAAAAGCAAACGGAAAAGAAATATCTACTACACAGCAACACATGGAGAACATGGAATCAGTAGTTTTTGATACATATACCACAGAGTGGATCGAGTCTCCCACAAGATATATATACTGTTCAGTTTTGCTCTTTACATCTGTCTGTACAACTGCATATGGGAAATTACTGCATGTCCTTGATGCATATGTCAACACCTGTATGCATACAGGTAAATCTCACACCACTCCAGTAAGTTACAAACATTATTCATTATACACACATTTTCCATAAATGCATCAGTTTAAAGGGATACACTTTATAGTGTATAATGTTAACATATGTCTATAATGAGCTATTATTCCCCAAAACAGGAAGGCTAGTGGGTGCCAAATTACATTTGGTGCTACCTATGACTCAGGTAAAACTGAAAGTAACAGCAGCTATGTGCATACATCTTTTAAGTACCATTTGCACCATACATAATTGATGAGGTTCATTAAAATTCAAGTTTTTGGAATTCCATTTGCACGTGTCCATGTAAGTTCTCGAAATTTGGTGCATTAACCAATAGCTTGGCATAATGGGAAGGTGCTCTGCATAGACTCTGAATAGGTATCATTAAATGGGACCATGTGTAACACATGCCTGTTATCTTCCAGTGATCTGATACCATGACATAAGCTCTACTTTAAAATATTGATTTTGATATGTTAACAGATCAGACCTTTGCTACCTGCGACTGGGACATCAGTGAGCAGTTTTCAGATCTGTGTATTTCTTCACTGGACTATTGACATTATTGAGATGACTACTTCCAGGAAGCATTGACATCTTTGGACACCCAGTTGGACCAAGGAGGAGATCACCCAGATGATGACCACTATATTGCAGTGGCAAATTCCATAAGAACTAGGCCAAGGAACTTCAGGATAATCAACATTTGGAATCAGATTGCAAGAGAGCATCAATGAAATATGGAGATCTAGACTGGAGTGCAGGTTTGTCACTGCCATGAGGACCTGCATGAGAGGGATACAGAGGAGCTTCATAGGAGGGTCACTGAGGTGCAACGACAGCAGGTTGGTGCCTACGGTAAGTGCCATAATACTAGCTATACTTGAGCATTCCTAAGGAATTTATAGATATAGCTGTGTCCCAAATATATCAGATACATGCCTTTTAGAACTATTAAATAGCTGTTCTGAAAATTAGCTCATCTGGATAATTTAGAAGGCATGATGACTGTTCTCCATATAAGTATGGTTCCTAGTCCCCTGGGGTTTATTTATTTACTAATGTTAATAATATATAATATATTATTATGATAATAATGTACATAATATTGAATATTATACATATACGTCTGTTTTCCATCATATAACAACATCATTTCACACATCAGATATAGTCATCTATCACTGACATGTAAAGCGCATAGGCTGCTGATGACTACACATTTCATAGTTATTCATAATACTATGACAGTATCTCCCAGTGTACATGTCTATGTGTGAATAGTAACTCATAAATAACTTCTTTACTCCAGTCTTAATAAAGTGAACAGTCTTATTGTAGTCCCATTTGCTTGACATAAGAGGAATGTCTGTCCAACTCATCATCATCAACCCCCTTTCTATATGGGGTTGGGGTGTTGTGTTAACTGTTGCCATCTCTTTCAATTCAATCTCACACTTCTGCCTTCTTTGATACTCATGCCTGACTGTTGCAGATCTTCACACAATCCATCTACCTCTTGGCCAGATGTCCTAATTTGCTCTTGCCTTCTTCCTGTCTGTCCCAAATCTTCTTCACCAGATTGTCTTCTGCTTTTTGCACATATACCTGAACCACCATAATCTGTCCTCTTTGATCTTTTCTGGAGCTACTTTGGCTTCTGCTCTTAAATTCTCATTTCTTTGTCTGTCCCCCAGTGTGCATCCTACCACCCATCTAAGGCATTTCATTTCCATCACCTCTACCTTCCTCATCTCCTCTGCCATTACTGTCTAGGTTTCTATACCATACCGTATTACTGGTTTCACCACTGCTATGTACACTTTACTTTTCAGCTTCTTTAGTATTATTTTGTCATACATTACACCTGATATTCTATGCCAGTTGGCTGCAGCCCCTCTGATTTTAGCTTTGACCTCTTCACTCAGACTTTGCTTTTTGCTAACCACCCCTCACAGATACTTGAAGCTGTTAACCTGTTCCACTATCTTCCCTTCTATCTTGATTCTCAGCTTCTTCTGATTTCTCCAACTTGCTGCCATTACCACTGTCCTATCTGTACTTAGTTTTGTCCCATGTGCCTTCAGTTTTGCATTCCATTCCCACATCCTTTGCTGAAGTTCTTGCTCAGAGTCTGCCTGTAATGCCACATCATCTGCATACTGCAACAATGTTGAACTGCCCCCTCTGACCTGATTGTTATGTACTCCATCAACAATATGAACAGCAGCAGGCTAACAGCTGAACTCTGATGCACACCCACTCCCACTGGGATCTCCTTTGTGAAACAAAAAACTGCTTGTACTTGAGTCACTTGGTCCTTGCACCAATTCTACATGTGTTTTATGGACTTGAAACCACCACAGGGCTGCCCAAATCAGGTTTCACTTGACCTTGTCATATGTTTTGTCCAGGTCTAGGAATGCCATTTGGATTCTTTCCTCATCTCTTGTGTCTTCTCAACTATCTGTTTCACTGCAAACATTGAGTCAGTTGTGATGCATCCTGATCTGAATCCAAACTGCTCATCTCCCATCTTACCTTCTACTACTGTGCATATCCATTTATCAATTACCCTCTGCAAAACTTTTCTGCAATGTGACAAGAGTTTGATATCTCTGTATTGCCTATACTTGTGGATGTCCGCTTTTTTCTTGTATACTGGGACAAGTATGCTTATTCTACAGTCATCTGGGATATATCTTTCTGTCCACATAGCTATAAGTACCCTCAGGAGCTATTTCTCCCATATCTCACCCAGCATCTTTATCCTATCTGCCGTAACCTCATTTGAGCCTGCTGCTTTCCCTGATTACATTTTCCTTAGTGATGTTCTTACTTCTTCTCTGGTGGGTTCCTCTTCTTCTCTCATTGTAGGTTGTGTCTGAACCAATACAGATTCTGTGAGGTTTTCTTCATTCAAGAGCTGTAGGAAGTGCTCCTTCAACCTGCATTTGATGTCACGTGGACTGGTGAGCAGGTTGTTGCTGGCATCGCTTATGAAGGGTGTCTGACTATCTTCTTTACCTTTCTGTCCTTGCCTTGAAACCTGATATACTTTCTTTGCGCCACCTACTGAGTCACTTTCCAGCAGCTGGTAGAGTGCCTCTGCTGCCCTGTTCTTTGCTTTTGCCTCTCCAGCTACCTATGCATATCTTTTCATTTTTAAAATGTGTTGATAGCTGTTATTTGTGTGGATTATGAAAGCCTATAGCAGTTATGTGTCAAATGTTTCAATATTCATCTATCTGCAGGAATATGGATACATACAAGCAGTAACTATTTGTTAAAACTAAACATATGCTGGCTGGTAGCTTGACCTATAACAAAACAGGCTAGACTGCATATATGTCGGTGCGCTGTGGCTTCAAATCCACACAGGGGAAACATCTCATTATGTCTTTCACACATTGTCAAAAGTTCTGTTCTACATACCTGTTCTACATACCTGCTTATTGAAAAAATCATTTGTGTACCAGGAAATTCCAACTGGACACAGTTCCTTTTTCAGTGGAGGCCTGGGGAGAAAAGCTCCACAGAGCAATAAATGAGCAGCAGTGTACATGAAGAACAATACATACAACAGCAAATAATACATACTGCAGCAAACATTAGCCATATGTACAATATGAAACATAGTAATGAACAGATATACAATATCTAGCTAAAGGCTAGGAATAAAGGTAGGATGTATATACAGATAGTACTAAACTCAAACAGATACTGTTTTAAACTCATATATCTAAATCTTATGTACAAATATTGCACTAAACTCAAGCAGATATAAAGCAGAAGCTCAACATAAAGGTGGAACAAGCTAGAATGGCTAATGGGATGTAAGGGGATGATAGAGGAGTAAGAGAAGAGACTGACTGAGTAGTATATATGGTAGTGAGAGGAAGCTAGGTGTAAGTCAGTTGGATATGCATTTGGAGTTGAGATGAAATAACAAAAGATGTGTGTGGTGATTTAATTCTGTTTTGTTCTTCAACAGAAAATGTTTTAGAACCTGATCTGACCAATGTATATCACTATTATTTGAGGACTATATCATTCATAATTGCTCTTTTTTGCAGGTGACAAGAACAGGACCCATAATCATGCCCTGTGTATCAAGCAGATTCACAGGCTGGAGGTGCAGCAAAGGGAGAGATATGTTGCTTACTTTGTCTGTTTTGTTAAAAAAAATGTATCTGATCCTTGTTACAAGCTTGCATTTTAGACATTACCATATATATCGATTACAATGCAGGAATATCTATTATGCATTAGTAAGATAAGTGCAATATAAATATCGTTAAATATCATTTAGCAGTAATCCATGTTTTCTAAAGATATTTTTTTAAATGTAGTCCACAACCTAAGTGACAGTCAGCATGTGTAACTGTCACACAGATCCTGAGGTGAATGATTCACATACAAGTCTATAGAGCTTTGCCTGCTCTTTATAATGCATATGTTGGCACACGTGTATGTGTAGATGTGGTTCCCAATGACAGGCCTGTTGTACATAGTCTGCCTCCTCACATACTGAATGGCTGTTTGCTGTGTCAGTGCTCACACTGTTGTTGGTAGACTGTGTGGCATTCCCTTCAAGTTCAGCTTTGTTATTGTATCTGTCTACAACACCTTTGATGGTTTTGTTACAGCATACTTGTATCCTGTGTTTGGTGATACTTGTGCACATAGGCTCTTCTTTGCACCATTTTATAATAGGCAAGCATCATCAAGATGTTTGCATTTTGCAGAGCAGTGAATGCTAATAAATGTAGGCATGTCGTGCATACAGTTGTAGACAGATAATGTTTGTGCCACATATACTAGATTCTCATGTGTCACAGGATGAAATTGTGTTTATGATTGAACATTATTACTATCTGGTAGTGTTGTATTCCTTAAACTAATATGGGGTCAGACAATGACCATGATACCTGGCTCAGCTGTTTGTCATATGGCTTGCATATTTTCCATGTTATTGTCATCTCACTTTGTCTTTATATTATAACAATGCTAATTTGTGGTTGTTCATATGACTCAGTACATGCACAGACATATGTATTACATTTTACATTCACACACAGACATAACTGCTCCAGGAACACAAGCAAGGGAAAATAATGGACATCGATATCCTGTCAGACACACATCTGGATAGTTAACTGAGGCAGATATCATTATTAATCCATGCAGGCCCAATACTAATGTGTTGTCATTTTCTAATTTTTCTTTTGACAGGTAACAGTTATGTGAATGTTGCATGAGGTAGTGTCAGGGCAGGTTTCCTTTTAAATGTCAGGATATGTTATGTTTGCTTGCTTAGCATATACTTGCCATGCTTAATGGTGGCTGTGATGATGTGAGGCATTGCCAGCTATGCAAGGAGAAGTAAGGCAGCGGATGTGTAACATATGCTAGCATAGCTAGCTGGAGTTTTGTAAAGAATTACATGTCAATTATATATCAGATTGATTTGTACAGGTGCTTGTGTTGAAAATTTATTTGTAAAGTTGCTTGTGTTAAAAATGTACCAACAGTGGGTCCTGCTGAACAGAAAATAAATACACCTGTATGTCAGACTGTATTGTAACAGTTGAAATGAATATATTGTAACAGAGGGTACTGGAAGAGAGGAGATTAATCTCAGTCTAGCTAACTTTGAAAAAATAGTCTGAAATTAAATTACCTGGTCTAGGCCATAAAGATTGTATCTTGCAGGTCTGATTTGAGCCAGATACTAAATGTTAATGAAAACCAGGGCTAGGAATTCTACTGTATTGTCCTTAGGGGTGAACTAATTGCTATCCTGGAATAGTGGAAGTTTTGAAATGGTTTTATAGTTACCAGATGCTATAGCACATCTTAACAAAGCTCCATGTGCGTGTATTATGGCACATAGGTGCTAGATTCTTGATCAGTTTCTAGTAAAGGGTGCAGTGTGGGAACCAGAGTCAGATGACCAGATGTATGTGATGTCTTTTTGTAATCCAGCACTGAAATGATGTTTTAATACTAGATTAGATAGACGTCTCAGGGCAGTCTGTTTTTGAAACCTGGCAAAGAAGGAAGACAACTCACCCACTTAATCTTGCCTTGCTTTAGTAAGTAACCAGGGAATAGTAATTCTTTAAATCGGTAAGGAAAACATAGTGACATTAGTTAAGTACTGCTTTTCTGTATCTGTGTGAATCTATCCATCTGTGTTATTTTTAATATTTCCAGGGACTGAAACTCTGGTGTTTATTATAAATAGATATTTAGTATTTTCATGTTTTTTTTTATTATTTATTATTATTAAATATATTTAAACTTTTCATTATGGCTGGTCTTTTACAGACTATTTTTCCTTTGAGAGTACTTATATTTATTTGATGACAATGTGGCCGCTTCTGAAAGCCTTGCTGCATTGGTCAAAACACTACCATTTGTATGAGTATTAATTTTACTCAGTATAACTGTGTACCTTTGCAAGAGTTTTAGAGTAGCTGGCTTTAGAGTGTTCTGGTGAAAGTACCTATCTTATAGTCTGGGCAGAGGGGGAATAACTGTTAAATCACTGGTAAGCTACAACCTTGATTAATATGCTAACATTGCATGGTGGATACAATGCATTTAGCATGTTATGTTATGTTAATGGATATGTTCATAAGTATAGATAATTTGACATAGGGAAGGTGTTGAGTGTATGAGGAGCCATCTGCTAGCAGAAAATCTGTTGATTATAATTGTGCTACTTGGTAATATTTGCACCATTTCATCCAAAATTATGTTTTTAATGAGACCTTCAATATATGCTAATACTCCTTCATTCTCATATTCTAATATGCACAACTCACATGTGGACAGGATGTTAATTAATGCATTGTAGATTGCAGATGTGCACATTGGCTTCAATTTAATGTCAGCTATGAATTTTTTAGGACTGTGGATCCTGATAGTCATTTCCTTTTTATTGCTATGTTTATGGTTACTGACATACATCCCATATGGTGGTACAGTGGACTATGGTCATAACGTATTGCAACATTTCATGAGGACTGCTTTCTGCCTGTTCATTGTGTTACAGTGGGTATGTTATTCAGACAGATAGCATCAGGTATGCATATATAATTTCTCTCCTGTTTTGTGATTCTTCTGGACAGAGCATGAGACTTGTGGATAATCTCCAATCAGACATAGATGGCGAGTGCAATGCCAGGCCACTGCTAGAATTCTCTGATTATGATAACTATGATGGTAATGAGGACGATGACAATGAGGAAGCAGGAACTGCATGTGCTATCAAAGCTTCTGCACTCTGGAGGACACGATACCAGGATTAACAGTGAGATGATTATCAGGACCAGATCCAGAAGGTGGTGACCAAAGTATTTCATTCACAGATGAGGGATATAATGGGGATTTTTTTCAGGATATGGCACAGGCTATGCATGACTTATTCAGGGAGATAGCCCAAGATATTATTCATGATGTTTACCCTCATCAGAGTGGTCCCTTAAGTCTGTGTGATCCCAATTGTGTAATGCTGCCAACATGTTGTTTCCATATCAGAGAGCCAATGGACTTTATGCAAACTCTTCTGCATGCATACTATTTTTCTGCCATGCTTATGCATCTCATGTCCGAACACACAATTCAGATATCATTGTGTGTCATTTATTTATGTTTCAATATGTGCATGACACACATTAACACATTATACTTTCCTTCCACATTCAGCTGTCCATGCATTGTGACAGTTGACTGCTGCAACATTTACATTATAAACATGTTGTGCTAGTGACAGAAACCCTCAGACAACATATTGCCTGTCATGTGTTGTAATATTTGTTCTATATGTATACCTAGTATGATGGCCTTATCCTCCTCTTTCCCTATGTTTACCTTTCCTTCTATTCTTAAAAAAATACAAAAAAGGCCTACCCCACAAAACAAAAATTGCCCATTCCCCTCTGACTTTCCCTCAGATTTTCCAATTCCATTATACCTCTTGGGTGCCCCTCCTCTTCACCCATACCCCACATCAGATTTATATCTCCCGATTTCTTTGGGTGTGTGTGCATTACCTGTGTTCCCCACACATGTCCGGCACCCATTGTTTGCTAATGTTTGCTCTGGCAATGTGGCCATTATTACTCTTCCTTTTTATTAATTTTCTATCAGAAAATGTATGGATTACATCAGAATCTGTAATTGATAGCTAGTATATTTAACACTAACAGACTTATGGAGACATTCCATGGTTGTCTGTAAGCTTACAGAAGAGATTCTGTTATAGATATCCATTCTTGAATGTCAGGCAACTTAGACTGTGAAATTCTTTCTGTATTGTTAATATGCATCATGCTTTGACAGCGATTTTTTCATTGCTTAAGGATTTCCTACGAGTGATATAGTGTACCATTACTACTGGGATACTCCACTGTGTGCCAAGATATTCTGAGTTCACTGTGGCATATTTACATATTACATAGTTATCTGCAATTTTTCCGCTGATAGCTGGACTCCATGGACTTTATGGAATTTGGCCCTAGTAATCAGAGAATGAATTAATTAATTAACAAAATGAATAAAACAATATCTATCTATTTATATCTATCTATAAATGCAGATATAAATATACACAATTATATATATATATATATATATATATATATATATATATATATATATATATATATATATATATATATATATATATATATATTATAACTGTTAGTGTAGTATATTGCAAGAAATGAATATGAAGTACCACTTTAAAATGAAAAGTTTTATAAACTATTGCCTTTAAAACGTAAATTATATTTCAAATTATCATAAAAGCAGATAATAATGATTAATCACTGAAGGCATTACCTCTTGCACTTTTTAAGAATAAGGAAAAATATAATATAGAGTATTTCCAAAATCAAATATTAGAGAGAATATAGTGGCTAATTTAATGGGCTGGAAGCTGGCAGCATGCAATTTATCTTTCAGTCTTACAATTAAAAACACTGAAGTTCTGTTAGAAGTTAAGAATAATACAGTTATTTTTTTATACCTGAGACCATTTTTGTGGTAACCTAAATCAAGGCAGCATTTCATGCTTTAATTGGCTCCATTAGTGATGTAAGTGGCTTTGCTTTCACTGACCTCTGCTGTCTTCTGATTTCCATGCTGTCACATTCTAGAACTAATATGGATAGATTGTTAATTTTGCAAATTAAATCAAACCTGATTTTCACTCAGGCATGCCACTGAGTGATCTGACTTTCTTGTATGTTTAATGCTACAAGAAGACCAACATACCTGATAATCAGCTATCACATTGCATTGAAGGGCTCATACTGACCAAACACGATGACTAAAATACAGAATCCATTTGCATTTCAGTCTATTAAGAAATGCCATTCACTTTTCTGAGATGTTTATTATGAAAATGCAGAACAGTAAGCCTGGCAAAAAAGACTCATGTAGAGATTAATCCATGACACTGTTAATAGTACAACAGAAAACTATTAAAGCTCAGTATTTTTATTAAAAAGTAATTTATTTGTTTTCTAACTTGTTTGTTTAATAACTGTGTATATTGACAAGTTCACATGACCTGAGCAATAGGAACTGAACAATACACTTATCAAAGATATCAGAACTTGTCAGAGATTTGGGATGCATGGCTAGGCTTAAAAAGGCCCTTGTGGTCATTAGCCTAGTAAACATCTATGAACCTATAATGCAAAAGATAATAGAATAGCACAAATTATTTGCAATTATAAAAGATCCTCCATTTGGATCCCACTGCTGGCGCCTCTGATTTTATTCCCATTTAAATAGCTGTATTGATAAGGTAGTCCTGTCCATAATAAATAAATAAATAAATAAATAAATTCATAAAGAAATAAAAATCTTGTCAGCATGATATATTTAGATGCCGTTGTATCCCCCACAATTTAAAAAGAAATCCCTATGGTGGAATACCTATATAAATAAGTCATATAACATGAAAGAAATTACTTAATGCAAACAATAAGTCTCATTTTACTCATCCTAGAAATACACGTAAGCAGACTAGTAAACACAAAAATAACTTCAAATATTTCTTTAATTATGTAATGATGTTAATAACACCCAACAATGTCCAGAGTTAGTGCATACCAGTAATGCTCACTCTGATCCAAAAGAAGTAGCTAATATCGTAGCTGGAAAAACTTTTACTCTATCCACAATTATCACTGGTCCACAGATTCCCCAGTGATTGCCTTCCTCTTTAGTTACTATGAAATAAATCCTGTTAGCCCTCTCAAAAGCTGTTAGTTACTATGAAACAAATCCTGTTAGCCCTCTCAAAAGATATTAGTTACTATTAAACAAATCCTGTTAGCCCTCTCAAAAGCTGTTAGTTACTATGAAACAAATCCTGTTAGCCCTCTCAAAAGCTAAGAACACATCATCCAGGTAGCCTGATTATCTGGGCAATACTTTGTTAAGGATCTGAACTCCCTACTTAACCTCTTTAATCTAAGCCTCTCTGCTGGTTACCTTCCCGGAAACTAGAAAACACCCACTATAATGAAGGTGCACAAATGTGGCCCAAGCAATAGACCCTTGTAACTACAGACCCATTAGTCTCACTAAATCTCATGTATAAAGCCATGGAATGTACTAGCTCAGACCTCATTAATCTGGACATTGAAAATCTGTAAACAGTAGACCTTCATCATCCAGCTTTGTCAAAAAAGGTCCTGCCTCTTTAACATCATTAATGACTTTGGAGACATCACTGAAACAGTGGATTGTGGTTATGCAGTTCTTATAGCATATCTGGACCTAGCCAAGAGCTTTGACATTATTCTTCATGAGGACGTTATTGACAAACTTGAAAATCTGAATATAAGTACTTATGTTGTATAGTTGATAGCTAACTGGTTGCCTGACAGAATCCATGTGGTTAGAGCTACAGGTGTCACTTCTGAAAGCATAAAAGTTACCAGTGGTGTACCACAATTCTCACATTTGGGCCTTCTCCTAAATAGCATCTACTTCTCTGACCTTCAAACCTCCACTCCTGAACTATGATTATCTAAGTACACTGGTCTTAAATTAAATCTGAAAAAAATATGCTATAGTTAATGTTCGCAAGTAAAACCTTTACCAGTGACATGTAGGTGACACACCCCCTCCAATCAGACACTATTGTAAGAGATCTAGGGTATCACGGTGTCTCTCAAAATCTAAAATGTAGTAGTAACATGTACCCTAACCCTGGACCAATCTCTACCCATCACTCATCACACTCTACTACCTCCCATCTCTCACCCACACAATACTCCACAAACTCCTCTCCTCTGCTTATCCTCCATATTTACATTAGAAGCATCTATAGCAAGCTACGAGAATTCCGTGCATGGCTTGCCTTGTATTCACCTCGCATTGTAGTATTTACAGAGACATGGCTCAAAATGAAACAAAAGATAACGAGATACTCCCACCGAATTATAACATGCACACTTAGGGTAGAGAGAAAGCATAAGCGAGCTGGCAGAGTTGTGATACTCATTAATCTGCAGCTTGCCCTATCACCCGTAACACCTCCACCCCAATGGCCCCATCACCTGTAACACCTCCACCCCAATTTGATAAAACTGAAATGCTCATATCTACTTCCAGACTAAATCAGCACAAATCCTTGTACATAACAGGAGTGTATATCACACTTGGAGCAATCACAATACAGCATATGGTCTCTTGTGTTGGGTATCATTCAACATCTCCCATGAAAAACTATTATTAGGTGATATCTGTAATGACTCTTTCTCTCTCTCTCTCCATTAGCAACCCCACCCACACCACAAATCCAGATGAAATAACACAACTGATCACCATTTCCACTTGCTTCAACAACAAAAATAACAAGGGTACCATAATAGATCTGCTCAGGCTTTTTATGTGACCATCTGACTATATTCACCATAAGAAATCCAATAAAAATATGTTAGCAACAGTACTTGAATGTGCCTTGTAACCTCTCAAATTTCAACAAAGACACATTGATCTTATTACTAAAACAGTATAACTGTGTTAACATAAAACACCTACCTCTTGATGGATGCTATATCTCACTTCAATAATATATTTATAAAAATCCTAAATGAACTGGCCAGAAGTAGAAAAAAAATATTTTAAGTCAAATCCTGGCCCCTGAGTATCCAGAAGCACAAAACATCCCATGAAACTTTAAGATCCCGTCTGGAATACCTGGGCCACAACCAAAACTCAGACAAACTATTAAAAATTCAGATCGCTTGGAAACAGAACCAAATACCATACTAAACTGGACAAACTATAATATTATACTAGCCTCCAAAACATCATATAATTCTGGTTTTCTATAAATCAGCTTTCAGATCCTTACCATTCAACACAGCCTTCACCTCCACTCAAATCGAATAACTCAGCTGACATTGCTAATTAATTTCATTTTAGCTTTATTAAGTTAGTCCCTTCCTTACCCAACAGATCTCCACAAAACAATGCTATGAATACATTGCAAACACTAATAACTCCCCATACTCTGTCTTGCCAGGCAGTCCCCACTGCTAATATTAACAAACTACTGCTTAAAGTAAAATCCACATTCTTAGCACCAGGCAATCTACCTGGTGAATATCTAAAAATGGCAGCAGAGGCCATAGCTTACCCTGTTTCAATTTTAATAAACCACTCTATCAATGAATATTATGTACCTTTACTATTGAAAAGTGGGGTCTATATTAGAACACCAAACATTTGAAATGTCAGGTGTTCTAATATCAACCTGTTTTCAGCGAATGCTGAAAATATCAAAGTAACAGGAAACCAAATTCTTTCCTAGGGAAAGAATTCAGTTGTCCGTTTCTGTTGCTTTGGTATTTTCAGCACTCTGGTGGAAAGTTACGGGTCAGGTTCAGGTAAGTGTGCGATTGTGTGGACGTGTGGGATAGGGCGGGTTAGGTGAGTTAGGGTCAGGGCGTGGGTCAGGTAAGTGTGCGATTGTGTGGACGTGTGGGTTAATTCGGGTTAGGTGAATTAGTGTTAGGGCGCGGGTGAGGTGACTGTGCGATAGTGACGGACCTTAGGGTTAGGGTTTGGGTTAAAGTAAGTGGATAGTTAGTGCTGTTTGCATAGTTTAGTGTAGGGTTAGGTGTTAGAGTTTAGGTGTATGTGTGTGGATTGCTGTTTGTTTGGTGTGCTTGTGTTGTGTGTATGTGTTTTGGAACAGCAAATTTTTTCCCTAGGCAGCCTTCCCCTCCATCAACTGCCAGGTCATGTGCGATGCCCAGGGCATTATCTTGAATGTGTGTGCTGGTAGCCCTGGAATCTATCACGACTCCCATATCTGGCATATGACACAGCCGTACCAGAAATTTGCCAGTGGGGACATCCCATATGGCCACCTACTGGGGGATGCTGGTTATGCACTGGAGCTGTGGCTGATGACACCCACCAGAAATGTACAAGAACTCCATAATGAGGCACATGCACAAACCAGAATCATAATAGAATGTTTGTTTGGGATCCTCAAGTCACGGTTCCACTGCCTGGACATATCCGGTGGAGCCTTGCAGTACTCTCCAGCTATGTGTACACAAATATTCATTGTATGTGCCATGCTACGCAATATGATCCTGCGGAAATAGCTGCAGCAGGAACAACACGGGGCAAGGCCACACAGCCTCCCACCATTGTTGAGGCCATCACAGGCACAGAGGGACTCAGAGGAGGAACTACCTGAGCCTGCCCATGTAGGCAGAAGGAAATGTGCCCAGTGTGCCCACGCTTTGGCAAAGAGGCAACACAAAGCACATACACAGACACAGTAGTGTCCCAGGGAATGACACCTCTCTCTGACTCGTACATACAGTAAAAGGGATGTCAAACATGACACTACCTGTGCTTTACCATGTGATGAGTAGAGAGGCACAATAACCTCCTTTGTTCTGGATGAGAACCCTTTTGAGATTAGGTGGGCCATGTAGAAGGATTTTTAACCACCTTGGCAATATGATTATAAAAGGAGAGATTGTTATCTACTTGGGTCCCCAGATCCCTTATTACCTTTTCTGTAATTAGGGGACTACCACCTATGTAGTAGTTTGTGGGTACTTTGTTTTTTCCAAAGAGGATGACTATGCACTTTTTGGCATTCAGCTTGAAACCATGATTTTGACACTAGGTATCCGTCTCAGTGAGACCCTTCTGGAGGGTGTCTGTATCAGCCGGATAATCAATTATGGCCTCTAGTTTGCAGTCGTCTGTGAACTTGGTCAACAAAAGCCCTCCTATGCTTGCCTGTACCTCTGAGAAGTATATCCCAAACAGGAGGGGTCCTAGGACTGAGCCCTGGGGGATGCCACTTGTAACCGGTTTAAAGTCAGACCTAGAGTTTGCAACTTTCACTGTGTGGGTTCTGTCCATGAGCCAATTTGCAACCCATCTCATGATGTAGGGACTAATGTTCAGGTTGGTAAGTTTGTCTATAATACCAGAATGGGGAATGGTGTTGAAAGCCTTTGTGAGGTCTAGGTAGGCTGTGTGGACCTCCTTACCCTCATATAATGCCTTGGTAACTGTCTCAAAGAAGTCCACCAGGTTTAGGAGGCATGATCTGCCCTTAACAAAGGCAAATTGGGTGGGGTTCAAAGTTTGGAGGGTCCCAATGTCTCTGTTAATGAGTTCCATGATGATGCGCTCCATAGCCTTACAGACCAGGCTAGTCAGGTTATAGGGCAATAGTTCCTGGGGTCCGTTATGGCACAACATTTGTGGAGTGGGATAACTATTGCTGTATGCCACTCTGTGGGTATGTAGCCTGTAGAGAGGCTGAGTTTGAACAGTGTGCTTAGGTGAGGGGTTAGTTCATTTTGGAGCTCTTGTAAGACACAGCCTGGGACATCATCCAGTCCCATTGAGGCTGTGATTTTGGCTTTGGATAGGGCTTTTTTAACCTGTGTGTCAGTGATTGCTGGGGCCTTACTTTCTTCTGGCATGGTTATGGGCCCTTTAGGGGGTGAGAGGGGTGTGAAGTTTGCACTGAACCTGTCTGCCAAAATGTTGGCAATATCAGTCAGTTCAGTGTATTTTGTGCCATTCTGCACCAACTCAGAGCAGATCTGAGAGTTTCCACTTAGGTTCTTAACACAGCTAAAGAACTCTTTGTGGTTATCTTTGGAGTCCTTGACAATTTTTCTTTCGAAGCTAGCCTTGGATGATTTAATGAGGGATCATAGTTTCTTGTTGATACTGCTCAGGAATGTCTTTCCTTCTAGGGATTTTGCTCTTAGCTGTACTAGTTTCCTCCTTCTATTGTAGAGCCTGTTTTTGGCAGGGGTCTACCAGTACCTATTTCCTTTTCTTGGAGGAATGAGTCTTGGTTTTACTTGGGATAGCACAATCCATGCATTCCTGCAGATGATCATAGAGTGAGTTTATATAGGTTTCAGCAGTTTGGACAGCATTGTTCATTGGTGTGGGCGCTATGAATCTTTCCAACTCAGTCTTAAGCAATGTGAAGTTTGCTTTTGAAACATTTTTCACGGTGGTTTCATTGATTGGGGTTGGAGGCGGAATGTGAATATCCAGAGTGATTAGTCTATGGTCTGATCTAACCAGCGAGGGATTGACGTCAGGTGTGGAACACCGGTCGCCCATGTTGGTGATGACCAGGTTGACCAATATGTTGTTCCCTCTGGTGGGGGTGTTGACCAGTTGATCCAGGACATTCGAGTTTATAAATTCTAGGAAGCATTGGGCAAGGGAATTTGTACTTGAGTAGTTCTCCCAGTTAATGTTTGGGTCGCTGAAATCACCCAGTATTAGGGTGTTTGGTAGGACCTTCATATTTCCCAGTGTCTCCAGGAATGTGGAATGGGGGTCCTGAGTCATGGTGGGTGATCTGTAGCAAGCTACAATTTGGATTGCAGTTTTTCCCATTGTTAGTTGCACTTGGATGATCTCTGATGCATCATGCTGTGCCACTAACCTGGAGATGTGAGTATCCTTGATGAATATGGATACACCCCGCCTTTTGTGTTTCAGTCCGGGTTCTGTGGTCGAAAAGTATGGTATGAGTTATAGCTTGGTAGTGCTGGGGTGTTCTCTGGAGCCTTAAACCAGGTTTCTGTTACTGCACAGATATCAATGTTCTCCATACTGAGAAATGCTTCGAGTGCATGCATTTTGAGGTTTAGACTTCTGGCATTTTTGGTTATATGTCCATAACCCAGACACTGTCCATGTTATGGAATATAGATCACATACATGGGAAGCATGCACATCACTGGCCACCCACAATAGTAACCCAGATGAGTGGATGGTGAATACAATACCCATCCCTGGGGACCACGCCAGGGACTACACCCCTGAGCCACGCTGGAGACTATTGTCATGTGCCCTAATGCCAAGGTATTCCCTTTGCCTAGCCTTGTACAGCCTTCAGGCCCATTCACCTACTACACACCTGTGAAGCAATGAACCTATGCACCTCAGTACTGGCAAATGTGTGTGTGTGTGTGTGTGTGTGTGTGTGTGTGTGTGTGTGTGTGTGTGTGTGTGTGTGTGTGTGTGTGTGTGCGCACTAGTGTGCGTGTGTGTGCATGTGTATGCATGTGTGTGCATGTGTGTGTGGAGATGAATGATTATGAAGCCATTCACACTCACTACACCTCCCATTGCCCTACTTTATCATGCCCGCTGATGTCATTCACCTTGAAATAACCCTTTGCCAATGTTTCAGCCCTATAAGCTTTGTGGCACTTACGATAACTCCATGATGTCGGAGTTCTAATCTTGATCCTGCCAACTGTGATAGTGTGTGTGTCTTCATTGACACCTGATTTTGTGGACATTCACACTTAATACACTTTCCTTACCCTTTTCTTAGCACTGTTGCTGATGTCACTCACCTTCAAAAATGCCTTTGGATAGCTCTCCAGCATGTAAGCTCCATGGCACGTGCAATAACTCTGTAACACTGTAATAGCAATACATAGTCAGATAGGGGTTTGAAGCTCAATACTGATAAGTGTGTGTCATCAATATCCCATATGGTGATTGTGTAATGACAAGATCCATTGCAGTGTGGGTTTTGCTACATCATTATATTGAGGACCTATATGTCCCAATGTCCACATTACAAGGCCAACAGTTTTCAAAGGCTGTAGAGGTTGTTGTAGACAATCTTCAGCCATAAATGTGTACAGCCATGTGCAATTACTATGTGACAGTATGGATTAGTAAACAATATAGGGAAGTGTTATAATACCCAGATACCACTCTCCACCCACGGATCATAAACAAACACATTTGGCTGTTACTCTCTTACTCCCTTCCTTTCTTACTTTGTCTTTGTATCTCTCTTTCTCTCTCTCTCTTGCACCCTCTCTGGTGGATGTGGAAAAGCACATCTGTTTTGTATAGGCAGCAGCTTGAGTTTTGTAAGTAATGGTCATGATCAGCTGATGACCTGTGCACAAATTGAAGTCACCCACTTGCTAATTGCATGTGGAACAGCTGTGGTATCATTCCTATAGCCAATTGCATGGAACACACTCCTATAACTAAACACTTCATGAGGGTGTTCTTTTCCTTCACTGTGAGTATGACTTCATGTGGATGTCTGACAAACAGCATCACAGAGAGTAGCTGGAAATACCTCTTACAACATACTCTTACAACATACACTGTTGAGACAGGGCAACAAACAGGAGGGGGATGTTCCAGACATGGGGACAGAATGTAAGTATTGCTGTTCTACATTTGGAGTAATGTTGGTTTAACAGGGTTTGTGAGGATATGGCTGTTCTACATGATTCAAAGTCTGGCATGACAGTGTTATGTGGTTGAGGAAACTCTCACCTGTAGAGCTATCTGCAGACTGGCCAGAGTTTGGAGTCTTACATGTGGTGTGTTACTCACACATTTCCTATCTTTAGAAATACAGTAGCATACTCTGATGATTGCAAGCAATACATGGTGACATCCATGTGAGTTACTGACTTCATATCCCTCGCAAGAGATATGTCACAACAAACCCTGTTACACCAGTAATTTTTTCAGTTTATCACAGCAATATGTCAATACTTGCCCTGTGTTTGTGCCTCTGTCCCCTAAGTCTGTCACCCTTTGTCCATATGTTATGCAGTAAGAGGTGCATATGTAAACTATATCATTATTTACTGACATCATACCTGATAACAAGCCAGTGATATATCAGACTGCTAGACATGTTATGTATAGTAGGCCTTATATTTGAGGACAAAACCTGAACATCCTGTTGTAGTCTGTACAGTAGTGAGGTCTGTGTACTTACGGGGATTGTTGACAGAGTATGTATTATGAATATGTTACTTGGCCTGTGTAAAGGCTTTGGTAGATGTCAGTGTTCTTGGTCCTGTTCGGTCTGACATTGCATGCTGCTCCAGTTTACGGTACCCTATCAGTGTATATGTTTGTAGGGCCAGACTGAGACATGTCCAATACCACAGTCAGGCATCAGACTACATTGTGTATTGGGCCAGTATATGTAGGGTTAGTGTGTGAGTGGCAAATATGAGGATGGTTTTGTTCACACAGCCCATATACTGTACCTTTAATTAGGTTTATCATAATGCTACTGTGACTGTGTTGAAATTGGTTGTGGGTATGCATTTTCACACTGGTGTCTGTTACTCCATGCTGTTACATGCCTGTAGTGCCTGCTATATTTGCAAGTATATGTGTATTCCCCCATAGGAAACTTGGGTCAATGTTGTGGCAGTCTGCCTGTAGTTTACGCAGTGTTTTGTGACATGCCTAGCAGCTCAGTGTATTTACCTCGTGTGATGTTATGTCCACATATTTGTCAGATGTACTGTTGCCTGGCCACCATAAATGTTGTGTATTTCTGAAAAAGCAGTGGGATGCTGTGAAGATGTATGTCACTAACTAGTGGGAAGTATGTGGGCTTGGGACATCTGCACCTCCGGTTAATATGTGTTAGGACAGACAGGAGGGTGTGAATGCATCAACTGTATGAGCTTATCTATTCCAGTATTTGTGTGATAGCCCCTTTTTCATGGCTGTAAACATGCACTTTCTCAGACTTGGTCCACACGTCTTGCACTAAGGAGTTCTGTGTATATCTCTGGACTGACCAGATTGTGCCAAATTGTCCATGTTTATTGGTCATATCTCTGCTGTATTCCACAGGATCATTACTGTGATTTGTGTGGTACTTCACTATGATGACCTTATGATGTCTGTTAGCAACTGATGATGTACATGTCAGTATCAAAAGTGACTTCCTACACATGTCTGTTGACACAACCCCTGTTACTGTAGCAACATTCAACATTTATACCTGCAATACTTACATTACATTCCCTTGCACTAAGAGGTTGTGTCTATTGGTGCTGAGGCATGACTCCACTGCATGTTATGGGCATATGTTATGCACCTCACTGGCCCTCTGCTAGAGAAAACCAGATGATTGGATGTTGAATTTAACTGTCACCATGGAGATCACTCAAGTGGCATCACTTGATAGATGGCCTCCTGACAAATGTCAGGCAGCATGATACAAGTGTACCCACATCCCCTACTCTTCTCATCTCTCCGTGCACATTAGCCTGGTACACACCTAGGAACACCTACACCTATGGATCCCAGCACTGACAAATGTGTCAGTGTGCATTACTGAGAATAATAGTGTCTGTGTGTTTATAAACTTGTAGCTGACAATACCCTGAGGGCCTTCTCACCCACTACACCCCCCATTGCCATACATAGAAATGGCTGCCTCAGTAATTGACATTAAATGTACCTTGTTACACTCTTTACCCTATGGGCTACCTGGAGCTTGCAGTACCAGCATAACACTGTTCTTCAAATGGGTAGATAGGCATGGGTTACCCTCTGAGTCCTGGCAAGTGTGTGTATGTGTGCGAGTGTGTATTGTAGGAGACAGCATTCTGAGGCACCATTCTCCAAATACAATAAACCTTGCCATACATTATAAGGGATAGTGATGTTGTTGCCATTAGGAAAGCCATGAAAAACCCTCACCCTACTATCCCTGTGGCATGTGCTATAAATGCATATCCCTGCAGTAGCACTGATTAGATAGACAAGGGTTGTACTGCAGTCCTGGTCAATATGTGATTGTGGGTATGTCAGAGCATTATCATGGGTTTCAGTGAGTACAATATCCAATGTGGGGTGTGGGTGCTGGGTATACTGTCTTTACACCATGGTACCACCAGTACATGTCCCAAGGTCCACTGTATGAGGATTGCTGTCACCATCAACCATACAGGTAACTGATTACACTATCCAGCCCAATGATGCATGCACTGTGTGCAAATTCTCTGTAACAGAATGGACTCACTGACAAGGTAGTTAGCACTGCTAAACCCAGGTCTTGTCCTTGAAATTTTGACTAAAATAGTTATTTTAGCTTACCTGTGGTACTATCCTGACCTTTACTTTGTTTAACTCTAACGTGTTTTAGGTATGTAACCACTGTAAATATTGCATCTGTAACTAACTGTATGAGTTAATAACAGTATTCTTTGCTGACTTGTATTACTTAATGATGACCTACTCTCTGGATTTTCTTTAACCCTGGAACTTCTATAATTTGCCTAGGTATGTAACCTCTGTAAATATTGTATCTTTAACTTAACTGCTTGCTTAGATATGTTAACTATTGTAAATACTGTATTTTTTAATCTAATTTGCTGACCTTGGAGCTTTTTTCCCTGGGCCTCTGCTGAAAATGTACATGTATCCAGTCGGTCTATCCCGGTCAACAAATGTAAAATAAAAATAAATAAAATAGATAAATTGTCAGATGTGTCTATGACTGTTATGTGTTTGTCAATGTGTATATGACAGTATGTCATATTATGCATTGTTCATTAACACCCAGTAAATCCCCCATTACCATACTGTACAAGGCCTGGTGATGTTCTTCACTTAACAAGAAACTTGGGACACACCTCATCCTAAAAGCTCTGTGGTGTGTGCAATTAAGGCCAAACACATTAGTAGCAATACGTACCTAGGTAGGGGTTCTACTCTCAGTGTTGCCAAGTAAGTGTGTGTGTTTGTGAAAGGATCTACTTCGGTTTTCAGAAAATACATGTCCCAGGAGATCATTTGTCCGACAACTAACTGGCAAAAGCTAACATTTCAAAGGAATCATCTTGTGGAAATTCATTCCATCAAAACTAGAAGTAGATGTGTAAATGCCCTCTTCCTCACTGTACAGCTGTAGTGATACTGGAGTTGGTAAATATAGTTGGGTGGGTTGTTGTGGGCACAGCCACTCTCATTGAGGTTATTATTGTGCGGATCCCCCCTCTTAGTCTTCTGTTATACTGTACAGTTTATGTTAACAGGTTAAGTAGTTGTTAATCAAACTATGTGTGGTTCTATGCCACCCCACACCCTCCAAAGTGGGAGGCTGTGCAACCTACACCAGCACACCTATGTTTACCAACTCCAGGATTGCACTACATTGGGAAAGAGGACATATACCCTGCTAGTACCATTGTCAATGACATTAAACTGGAGACTGATTATTTACTGCTGTGATGTTTTGCCTATTTTGTCTTGGTGGAATTACATAGGCCAAAATGAGTTCACTGCAAAATTAAGTACATCCATGTGTACAGTATTCTCTGTGTAATGCATCAACACCAAAGCCTCTGTGTGTGTTATTCACAAACATTTGGTGTGTGCCACCCAGTACACTTACCATTGTCAACTGTAGAAGAGCTGCTTACATCAGCCACCATGCACTCACCTGTATACACTCCTCAGACCTATCAGCCATGTGGCACATGCAGTAACTGCTATACTGTTACTTGTGTTCAGTTGTACCCAGGATATGACAAAGTCAATGTGTCACCACAGTGCCATACCCCTTGTACAAAAGGACAGCAGACTAACATCCTGCTGACACATAGACACCTAGAACACAAACAGAATACATTATGGAGACCACAATCAGTCAGTGTTAATAACAGCTATAATGCATCATGGCTGGACAGATACATGTAAGCATTAAACATTCCAGCTGAAAACATGTTAAACAGCATTACATTGCTAAACCTTAGTACATTCACCCGGCGCATCAGAACCATATTAGCATGTCCCTGCATTGATGGTATGGATGACAGGGATGTGGCACAGGTATCATCATATGCAAAGGTTGTGTTGTGGGTTTGCTAGAGTCCTAGACTGAGCTGTTTGGTTAACATCATATGTGTCTTAGGGGCTTCTTTATCAACTGGGCTGTGCAGATACAATGTGTGTAGGTATGGAGGTGCCCTCGCTGTGATGGTGATGTGTGTGTGTGTGTGTGTGTGTGTGTGTGTGTGTGTGTGTGTGTGTGTGTGTGTGTGTGTGTATGTATGCACACAGTTCTGTCATGTGACTGCCCTATACAGGGGTTTGTTGAACAGCTGCAGACAATACATGGCAGGGTGTACAGCTCACTGTGTCTGGCCACAGACATGGCAACTGTGCCTGCCAGGGGTTCCATGGGCACTACCAGGTAGAAGCCCAGATATGTTACTCTCCCCTGATGATGAGAAATGTCCACTGGATCTGCCTCCCTGTTGGGACAGGCCAGGACCATGTGCATGTGGCCTGCTAAGTTGTGGTGTTGGTGTGGACATCACCCCCTGTAGTACTAGTGCTGGTACTGCCACTATGGGAGTGGCTGTGACTTCTTGCACATCCACGTAGACCTCCACCTGTTGGTGTTGCTGACCTATGTCTAAGTGGCTGACACCCTACTCCCACCATATGCTCTAACACAAACACCACACGGTTAAGGATTCCCACCATCTCACCCAACCATCTATCCAGGACTTCTGCAAAATAACAGTGGGCACCTGCAAGATCACGGATGTTGTCAAGTACAGCAGAATGAGTAGCCCTCTGGAGCCTTAGACTCTGTCTGGTGTAATGTTCCATATGTGCCTGTGCCTCCATGATGGGCCAAAACATGCATTTGGTGACAACTGCTGTGGCACTTCTGCCAGGGGCATGATGGCCAGCATCCCTCCTACAAGCACCCCTAAACATCTGCCTGTAGAGTACCTCACCGGTTATCCGGCTATTACTGTTGTGTACAGACACACTTGTCATAGTCCCCACACTGTCCTGTCCCATGCCACCACTCGCTAACTGTCCCTCATCTATGGCCACTGGTGATGGGGTATGTATAAGCATTGTGACTGAGTGTGAGGATGGGTTGGATAAAAGTGGGATGTCAACTGATGGCACAGCTTCAGCCCCTGACAACTCTGCCTGTGCCTCACCATACCTATCATCATTGTCAGAGTCTGTATGGACACTAACATCAGTTTGCCTGCAGGTGGGACCCTGACCCACCTCGCCACCTTTGAGGGGAAAACAAAAAATGTAATTTAAGACCTGTATGTTATTGCTTACCTCTACACACACTCACACACACACACACACACACACACACACATACACACACACACACACACACACACACACACACACACACACACACACACACACACACTTACAGGTAAAGTGGCATAAATATATTACATAGACCTCTCATTACCCAACAGTAAACATGAATGACATATGGCACTCAACAGCATGCGATGCAGCTATACTCCATCCTTGTTACCAACATTATACAGCTCTGTGATGCATGAGTTGTGTTAGTAGGTGATGTTACTTCCCTGGAATACACTGCATCCATGTACACAGTATTGCTGTGCACCAGTACAGCACCCTGGCATGTACTGTGCACCATACCTCACGAGTGTACACATCATTGCTGAGTGTGTATATGTGTGGCAATTATGTTTGTTCTGTTGCTCACAGACCCTATGTGTTTGACACATACCAGGGATGATATGAGGATGGATGTCAATAGTTAATGCCTGACCTCTGATTTGCAGATCTCATCATCAGCAGTGCATGTATGAGCAATAAAATCCAATTACACTGACAACCTTCAAAGCTTACTGTGGATATGAGGAGTGTACACACCCTTGTTGACATGCCAGCCTCTTCCATGATATGCAATGGGGCCTTAATACTGCATATGTTAACATCGCACACACCTGATATGTGACATATGACCTATGCAATCAAATGCAGTATCAAACAAATGTGCTAGTAGTGCAGATGCTGATTGAGATGTATACAATATTTGGGTTGCATAAGTGTGCACACCCTTAACACAATGGTTTGTTGCAGCACCTGTTAAGTGAACTACAGCAGTCACTATTCCATACTAGCATGGCCAATCTTCACTTGCCATTATTTGGTCACTCTGCCCTACAAATGTCCCCCAACTCTGCTGGATTGCAAAGTCAGTTTATGTGCACAGCCCTTGGAGGTCACACAGTGCCTTCACTATTGCTGTGGAGTCAGGGTTATGTCTGTCACAATTCATGACCTTGAGTGTGTTCAGATACAGCCATTCTTAGCGAACTTTGGATGTATGCTTTAGTTCACTGTTGTGTTTAAGGATGACACCCATCCACACCCTTAGCCTTATTGCAGCCTTGTCAACTATGGGCCACACATAAGTGGCATCTGACAGTGGTCCAAATTCAAAATACCATTGTCTACCGACCTAGTTCCTGCTAATGAACAGCAAACCTAAAGGTGTACACTGGCACCAGCAAGGTAAAAATGTGGATGGTGGGCATGAGGTGGAGTTAAGTTTTGCTTGTGCACCACGTGTATCTTTATTAATACTGTCTGTAGGTTTCTGCCTTGGTCTCAGTACACCATTGCACATTGCAACACATGCCTTTGGGAGACTTGATGTTATGCATATGCTACCTGTAGAGAGACCTGGATGATGTTTCCTGTGGAACAACTCTTCCATTTAATTACCCTAACCCATAGGCCACACTTATGCAGATTCCAGGTGAATGTCAACACAGGTACTGCACAGGTAGTACTTGCTAGACATTCCTGCTAGTTGCTCAGAATTGCTGCATGTTTCTGGGCAGCCTCCATGACAAGTTTGCAACATGTGTTGTCATTTGTCTTGGATGGTCATCTGTTTATTTTCTACATTAATGTTGTCCCATACTTCATGCACACATACATGACTGTCTGCACTGTTTGCCATGGTATATGCAGTGGTGAGGTAAAGCTACTTCTCCCACTCCTGAGTGCTAACTTTTGGATATGGGATCCATTCCATGGTTTGTAAGATGTGTGCAAGCCTTGGCTGCCTCTGTTGCAGGTGAGTGGGAAAATATCATGGACATACTTCTTGGACAGCAGACTATTACTTGGTGTGACAATGAGGCCCTGTACTTGATAGCAGGTGAGTACTCAAGAAGAGTGAATGTTGTCAGTACACCACAAGCTGCTTCCACAATATGTTATTTGGAGTGTGTGGCACACATATGCTTCCAGTGTTTGTTAAGGTATGTATTCCCCATATTTGTTGTCCTAATATAGGATTCCATATTACACATTTGTTGCTCATGTTAGGAGCACATTACAGGTTGTAAAAGGTGTGGAATGTGGTATTGTGATTTGCCATTGTTTAGATCAGGAACAGTTGCCATTGTAATAGTGGTGTATACATTGTTATAGCCACTGTATAAGGGTAATATTTCAGACATGTCCCTACCATAGGCCATTTGTTCCACCATTATGTTCATATCTGTCCACACATCTTGCACTGACAGGTTGTTAGGTATACTGCAGGACTCTTACATGCCCTTCAATTATACCACCATGGTGACCACTGTGATGCAGTACAGTTAAAAGCAAAAATAAGGGAACATGTACAGCATGCATTATTGGTAGGTGTGTTAAATGTGTGCATGACAAATACCATGGCCATAACATGGCCGGCGTATTGGCAAACCTGAACAAAACAACTCCATACTAACCAGCTACAGGCTGCTGCCCCAGTTGTATACCAGAGGGACCTACATAGTTGTGTGAGAGATGTAATGTCAGTAGACACACCTGTGGCATTGGTACAGAGTGGGAGCAGCATTTCAGTACATCAACAGTACAAACCCACAATATTAGAGATTATGCATATCTGTTCATTACTACACTGCAGCAACAGTCTATGTTATCTGACATATGTATGACAATACTTGACAGATGAAGATGGCTAAGCAACAGTGGTCTACTTATGTGCCCTGAGGCCTTACCTGCATGGTCCTCATCCATTGTGTGGGTGGCAGCCACCTCCACAATGCGATCTTCGTGTACCTGGCTTGGCTAGTGGGCGGGTGTCCCAAGGCTGATGAGGAGCTCCTCAGCATGTATCAGTGGGGGCTGGATGGCATGACCCCTCCTGTGGCTAGATCTTCCCTCCTAACTGCAGCAGCACACTGATGGGTGTGGCAGATCAGATCAGTGCATCGATAAAGCACCTGCTCATAACTGCGGTTATGCAGACCAACATCAATGTATGTTATGTTTTGCAGATTACTGTATCATATTTTTGTTGATTGATTCTTATCTTCACGGCAAGTGTGTTTTTTACTGTTGTACTTCTTGAAGGCTTTAGCCTAGACAGCAATGTATGTTATGTTTTGCAGATTACTGTATCATATTTTTTGTATGAGAGTTACATTAATTAATTATGTATTTCAAACACCTAAATGCTGTAAGAAATGGAATAAACAACTGAAATAGTACACAAATAAACATTTCTATGTATGCAAACTGTGTGTGGTGTCCTTCATGCAATAATTCTCATTTGTAGGAAAGAATCAGACACTGGCCATTTGAAATGGTGGCAACTCTAGGAATAATGGCTGTTTGATATGCTGTGTACCCACTATATATACTTTTTTATATATATCTATAAGTATTTATATATTTATATGTGTATGTATGTATGTGTGTGTGTGTGTGTGTGTGTGTGTGTGTGTGTGTGTGTGTGTGTGTGTGTGTGTATCATTAGAATGCTTAGTGCTTCCAGATTGTACATTCCATACGGTAGACGGAATGTTCTGCATGATATGTTAGACAAATCATCCCAGCATCGTACAGCTGAAATGGCTTACTGGTAACTTGTGTAGGGTCCTGGGTTCAAGACTTGTAAGTGCTAGTTATTTTCTTGCAAGGCAGATCAGTTCAGCTGTGGAGGAAGGGATAATGGCAATAATTACAAGAGATCCCTATTTGGGCCCCTTCATCTCCATTAACAATGCCTTTGTTCAGATGTTTTGCAGTGATAGGTTCAGAGTGTGGATCTGATGTCCAAATGCAATACACACGCACGCACACACACACACACACACACACACACACACACACACACACACACACACACACATACACAGACACACACACATACACACACACATATATATATATATATATATATATACATATATTTATATATATATATATATATATATATATATATATATATATATATATATAGATATATAGATATATATATATATATATATATATATATATATATATATATATATATATATATATATATATATATATATGCATACATACATACATCTACATATATAAATACATTTTCCCTTCTGTTGAATGACTGTGCTGCATGATATGTTTGAGAAAACATCACACTTATCAACAGTTTAAGTGGCTTAGTGGTAACTTGATGCACCTATAGTGTGCACGGTCCTGGGCTCAAGACTTGCAAGGGTTGATTATTTTGTTGCTGAGCAGAATAAGGGCTGTTGGATACAGAGTGATTAAGGCACTTTTAAGCAGCTGTAAGTGGGTTTGTGCAGGTTTGTGCAGTGGTAAGCAATGCTAACTTCTGGTTAAATATGCTTACAGACAGCCTGAAAGTGCTTAATCTGTGTAGGCACTGCTTAGTGCCATGCAAACATGATTAACCCCACTTACTACTGCTTAAAAGTGCTTAATCTGACTTACCCCTGTGCTAATTTCTTTAAAAGAAAAGAAAAAGGGGTGATAGGAAAGTGGTGAAAAGGGGGGCACAAAGAGAGAAAGACAATATGGAAAGTAGCTAGGGATGTGCAAGATGGGTATAGGGAAGGTCCATAGCTGTCCATTTCGTCTACAGCAACAGCTGTGCATATATACTGAATTTGGAGGTAGATTTAGACACTCAAAACTCTGAGAGAGGGGTGAGGACAACAATAATGTGTTGTGAAGCCAATTAGACCAGATTACATGTGTCCAGTGGATATGTGTGCAAAATGGACAGCTATGTATGGGGCAAATTTTTTTTTTGGGAACAGATTGCCCTTTTTTAAGTGAGAGTGGGATGTTAGGGAAAGATAATTTTGGGATGTAGGTTGTGTAGGAAGACAGACAAGACAGCATGCAGGGGTAGTATATGACACATGTGGAAGGTAAACACCTTGGATGGGGAGGGGTGTTTGGAAATCGGAAGCCCATGAGCCCCCAAATGGAAACAATAGAACTGCACCTTCACGGCCATGAAAGTGGCTGTGCTGGGGGCTGAGCAGCAGGGGAAGGCTGACCCTCTAAATGCACCACACAGCCTTCGAGCTGGTGTAGCAGATCTCCAAACCCCCTTCAGACCTCGCTATGCACCAATCCCCGGACCTGACTTTGGGTGACAGGATTCTGTCCATGCCCACTCCCAGGGGGGATAAGCCTCATCCCCTGAGGTGGTTCCACCCATAGGTGGTGCAGGACCAGCAGACGAGGGGGTCCCAGGGTGGGTCCCAGATGTGCTGTGGCCCAGTGCCATGGCCAGATGAGGTGGGAGAGATGGGTCCACTGGGACCAGCCTTCCCATACGTGCTATGGTATTTCAGTTTGAAAACATATGTGGGTTAGTAATAGTCAACACAATTCAGGATTAGTTATAACAGCATGCATAGATATTCCCATTAACCCAAAACAGCAGATTTCTAACAGTTGCATAGCAAACAGAACACATGCATATATGGAACCATGGTGGCCATTAGAAAGGCATGCAGGTTACATTGATAGCAACAGGCCACCAATGATAGTATTTTAACATGGAACATTAATAGAAACACATTTCAATATTTGTTGAACAACAGGTCATATGTCCCAACAGTAGGTTTGGTGTAAACATACCCATTGATTTGTGTGTTTAGATTATTGTTGCAGATATGGTGGGGGGAGAGAGATGTCAATTAACAGCTTGCATGTCCTTGCAGTACTCACAACTTTTAACGATCATTGCTCTAATCATTACTCTACAGGTATTATTATAATACCCTATGGCCTTGGTTTGGGCAGTGGTATGTTTGTACACAGTGTATACTTCAGCAGTCTTATAGCTAAATTCTACATCTCTTCCCTGGTAGATCTGTGGAGGGAATGTTTTTTAACACTACTTAACTGATTCTGCACATATTCCTAGATTCCAAGTTAATATTATGCACATACCTCTCAATCTCTTAATGCACACACTCTGGACAAAGCTTGACAACATGGGGGTTAAAATTGGGACATATTTTGAACATTGCCCTTATAAACTTGAAGAGTTACTAGAGTAACAGGATTTGTTTTAATATACATTTTCTGAAGGTTTTGAGGTATGAAAATCAAATGTATGTCATTTTTTAGTGACTACATTTCTGAGATCATCCCACTAACTTGCCAGGAGGACAGGGGAACAGGCGGAAAATATGACCCTATTATCTGGACATTCTGCAAACATCTGTACAGTTGAGAGATATGATTATGCATACAGCTTACTATTGCTACCAGGATTCTAACCATGGCTGTGTCTGCTAAAAATACAACAATTTAAATTTCATCAGAGTGTGCTATTTGAATATTGCTGTCTATTTCTTTGGTGTTTTCTGTCTAAGTCTCTCTTGGTTGTACAATCTGACCTTGTAATTACAACAGTCTTATGCAGACATTCCTAGACATATTTTTATGTAGCACAGTGTGAGAAACAGTGGTTGACACAACAGTACTATTCTGATATCAGATGTTAGTGAATGCTACATGTCAGGCCATACAATACCAGAGTAAACACTACCATTCCAGGATTTAAATCTTTATTGCCAGGCAGTTACAGCTTTCTTACCTGACAGACCTGTGGGGGAATGTTTGTTAACACTACCTGACTGTTTCAACACATATTCACAGATTCCAAGTTAACAATTATGCACATACCTCTCAATCGCTTAATGCACACACTCTGGACAAAGCTTGACAACATGGGGGCACAAATTGGGACATATTTTGAATATTGCTCACATAAACTTGTAGAGTTGCTAGAGTGACAAGATTTGTTTTAATATACATTTTCTGAAGGTTTTGTGGTCTGAAAATCAAATGTATGTCATTATTTAGTGACTACAATTCTGAGATCATCCCACTGATTTGCCAGGGGGACAGAGGGTCAGGCAGAAAATATGAGCCAATTATCTGGACATTCTGCAAAAATCTATACAGTTGAGAGGTGTGATTATGCATACATCTTACTACCACTCCCAGGATTTGAACCATGGCTGTGTCTGCTAAAAATACAACAATTTAAGTTTCATCAGAGTGTGCTATTTGGATATTGAGGTCTATTTTGTCAGTGTGTTCTGTCTTAAGTCTCTCTTGGTTGTACAATCTGATCTTGTACTTGCAACAGTCTTATATAGACATCCCTAGACATTTTTTTTATGTAACACAGTGTGGATAACAGTGGTTAACACAACATTACTATTCAGAGAATGCAACAATAAATGCCATGCAATACCAGAGTAAACACAACCAGTCCATGATTTAGAACTTTATTGCCAGGCAGTTACAGTTTTAATATACATTTTCTGAAGGTTCTGAGGTATGAAAATCAAATGTATGTCATTTTGTAGTGACTAAAATTCTGAGATCATCCCACTGATTTGCCAGTAGGACAGGTGGAAAATATGAGCCAATTATCTGGACATTCTGCAAACATGTGTACAGTTGAGTGGTATGATTATGCATACAGCTTACCACCACACCCAGGATTCGAACCATGGCTGTGTCTGCTAAAAATGCAACAATTTAAGTTTCATCAGTGTGCTATTTGGATATTGCTGTTTATTCCTTCGGTGTTTTCTAAGTCTCTCTTGGTTGTACAATATGACTTTGTAATTACACCAGTCTTATACAGACATTCCTAGACGTATTTTTATGTAGCACAGTGTGAAAAACAGTGGTTGACGCAACAGTACTATTCTGATATCAGATGTTAGTGAATGCTACTAGTCAGGCCATACAATACCACTGTAATCACTACCAGTCCAGGATTTAAATCTTTATTGCCAGGCAGTTACATTTTTCTTACCTGACAGACCTGTGGTGGGAATGTTTCTTAACACTACCTGACTGTTTGTACACATATTCCCAGATTTCTAGTTAACAATTATGCACATACCTCTCAATCTCTTAATGCACACACTCTGGACAAAGCTTGACAACATGGGGGTACAAATAGGGACATATTTTGAATATTGCTCTCTTAAACTTGGAGAGTTGATAGAGTGACAGGATTTATTTTAATATACATTTTCTGAAGGTTTTGTGGTCTGAAAATCAAATGTATTTCATTATTTAGTGACTACAATTCTGAGATCATCCCACTGATTTGCCAGGGGGACAGAAGATCAGGCACAAAATATAAGCCAATTATCTAGACATTCTGCAAAAAGCTATACAGCTGAGAGGTGTGATTAAGCATACAGCTTATTACCACTCCCAGGATTTGAACCATGGATGTCTGCTAAAAATACAACAATTGAAGTTTTTTCAGAGTGTGCTAGTTGAATATTGCTGTTGAGTTTGTCAGTTTTTTCTATCTAAGTCTCTCTTGGTTGTACATCTGATCTTGTACTTACAACAGTCTTATACAGACATTCCTAGACTGTTTTTATGTAGCACAGTGTGTTTAACACAACATTACTATTCAGAGAATGCAACAATAAATGCTATACAATACCAGAGTAAACACAACCATTCCAGGATTTAGAACTTTATTGCCAGGCAGTTACAGTTTTATTTAAATATGACCTATATGGGACTATTACTGTCATATTGTCTGGTTTATTCAGTACAACCCATACACAGTTTTTATACTGCCAGATGACGTTCTTCTACTTTATATTTATTTGGTATGACTACTACAAGCAGGATTGTTACTCACCAGCCTCGTGACGCAGCCTTGCAACCTAATAGCATGGGCTTCCTGATTCACAGCCGCTCAGATGCAGCTGTAAGGGAAATAGAGAAATATTTAGCCATACCTATCCATCATATACACAGGCTGGACATTGGTAAACAGTTATTGGTATGACTACTTACACACTGCTGGGACATCACCCTTTTGCCTTGCTTTTTGGACCCACTCATCCAAGAGCTCCATCTTTCTCTACTTCAAGTCAGCATAGGGATGCCGGACCTGCTCACCAGTCCAATGAATACCAGTGGCACTGGTGAGATCATGGCTGAGATGGTCCCAGGCTTCTGCTTTATATTGGGAGCCTTGGTACTGGCCCTGCAGCAGTCTCTCATCATGGTTTTGTACCAGGAGTCCTACCATGATCTTGGACTCCTTTATGCCACAGTGCTGTGCACGGAAGCACATGCCTTCACCAACTCCTGCCATACTGCCTACAGTGGGAAACTGCAACCAGTTATGAGCTGTATTCCCAACCTGTGGGGTTTAAAGATGGTCAATTTCACACCCTTTTCTGTGATTGGACAGTTTTGTATATGCTGAGATAAGCTAAACTATGGACAAACCTACTTAGCTAAGGTTGGCAGTGCTTAAAGGGGCAGGTTCAGCACTGCTTACCAATGGGCAAATCCACTTAGCTGGGCTACTCATTGCTTAGCAGTCATATTTAAACAATGCGTACACCTGGTAAGCAGAGCTGTGCAATGCTTAGCATTGCTTATTTTTTATTTTATAGACTATCTGCTGTATGGGATTGTTTCATCATTCATTACATATTATACATTTGTTTACTGTCCCTGACATCCCCCAGTGTGCTTTCATTACATATATTCATATGTGACTATACTGTATAGGGCACTTGTGTTTATATGGGGGTTTCACAACTTTATTAAACTGACACCTCACATCTGGACCTATACAGTACTCTGGTTAACAAATATATGTTATTTAGTAGCTAATTATAAAAAAAATGTTTATGTACTGCTTTCACGTGTAAAATGTAAGTTGGATACAAGGGAGGATTGAACCAGGAATGACTACTTGCAAAGCATACGCACTCACCAATACACTATTGCAATACTGCTTATGCTGGATGTCTCTTGATATTTAACTTCTTGTGCTGTTTAAGCTGGACTAAGCATACCTAAGCAACGGGCACATCCACGCAGCTACACTTAAACTTTATTACATGTTTAAAAAAAAATTATTTGTTGTGTTATTTTATTTGTACCCTTCAGAATATCCATGTTATTGCTGAACCTGTTATTCTATCAACTTTCTGCTTTGTGGGACGATTGTCCCTTTTGGCTTTGTCCACATTCCTTACTCTGACGATCTGAAGAAGATACCGAAAGCACTTATCGTTTGGAATACAGAGGGACTGTTTTATTCTATACTAAGATTTTAACTCAACATGAAGATTTTAATAATTTTTTTCTACAATAAAAGGATTTTAACTGCCACTAAAGCCAGAAGCTCTTATTTGAACTGTTTGAACTGTTTGACTGGTCAAGTTGTAATTACAGTTTGCTACAGTTTTAAGCAACTACTACATCTTCAGTGTGGATACTTTGTATATCAGACTTGAAAGACTGGACACCTTGAAACCATCATTTTGCTACAGTGTAACTGCATTAACAGCATGGATATCTTGTAAGTGCATTTAATTGAAGCAATGGAAATTCATGCAAGTCTTTATATATGCTGCACTTTTATAAGTCTTATATCATTTAATTACACTACTTATTTCTCAAGAGAATCGTACTTCATTGGCCATTGTTGTACAGCACTTCATTTTGAGTACTTCCTTACTCTGATGGGTTGGGAGGTGTGCACTATGTGCTTATACTACATGTGTTATTCTAACAACATTTGTCTTGGTAGGGATGATTGTCCCTTATCCCTTTGACCAGATTTGTTATCCTGATGTGTTGGGGGTGTTACAAGCTCATTTTAAATTACTGAAAGGCAATTCTGGAGTGCAGGGCATGTGTATATTGTGAAAGCTCTGTTCTCAGACACATCCCCTGCGCTCCTACATGGAACCATGTCTGTTTTGCAGCATGATACGACGCCTTCATACATATCCATGGCACGCTGCCGTGCTGAACAGGAACGGTCCCTGTCGTGCAGGAATAACTTATTCCTATATGGCTGCTTGCTGAATCCCATGGTATATCTTTCCCATCCACAAAGGAGGTCATTCTGCTGAACCCACCAATGATAAACCCATCTCCATCTTTTCCTCTCTATTTACTTGAAATGCATTCAGACCCATCTCCTACATAATGTCATACAAAATGCAATCCTCTCTCCATCACAGCATGGCTTTTACCCCCACCACAGTACTACCACTGTCATCTTGAACTTAACTAATACTGTTACCACAAAGTGAAATGATTATAAACTTGTATCCGCTCTCTTTCTTTATCTGTCCAAGGTTTTTGGCATTGTCTCTCACCCTATAATCTTACAAAAACTCTCCAGTCTAGGCATTGACAATCCCTTTATCTCTCCCCTGGTTTTCCACCTATCTCTCTAACAGAGTCCTGGCAGTAAAATGGCTCATTGACATTTCATCCTGTCTCCCTGTTGCAGTTAGGGTTCCACAAGGTTCCATACCGAGATCTATCCTGTACAACATCTTTGTTAAAGATCTCGATCTGATCAGTATCAATACTACTTTAGTACAGTAAGGAGATGATTCAACCATCATCTGCTCAGCAAACAACCTTGATTCACTACAAACCCATCTCCACCTCTGATAAAAACCCACAACAAACAGCCCACATTTTCAACTTCCACTTTATCAACAGTATTCTTAAACTTGTCAAAAAAAACCCACCAATAACAAACCCTCCAACAATAAGATAAGCACCTTATACCCAGTTCATAAGAATTCCAGCTTACATCTCTCACTCCGTAAGAAACCACTAACAATACCCCAGTAACTCCAGTGTTATCCCTAAAACCAGTGCCCACCTCTCTAGTGTTTAAATTGGTAACTAAACTAAGACCATGCTCCCTATCCACCGATACCCTCTCCTCCAAATAGTTGAAACTTGGTGCCGACACAATAGCCTACCCCATCAGTATTCCGATTATCCAGTCCATCTCAGAATTCACAGTTCCTCACATTTGGAAGAAATCCACCATAACTCCATTGCATAAAGGTGGAAACACTAATAATTTAACTAACTATTGACCCATTTCCATTCTCTCACCATTATCTAAAATATTGGAAAGTGCACATACACTCAACTACTAAAACACCTCTCTAACAATAATCTCCTTGCCCCTACCCAACATGGCTTTTGTCCTGCACACACTACTATAGCCTTAGTTTCTTTCACTGATACTGTGAGCAAAGCTCTTGACTCTGGTCTATTGACAACAGTAGTCTTGTTAGACCTATCCAAAGCTTTTGACACAGTACACATACTAAACTATCAAACAACTAGCAACATTGGGATGCTCCCATACCTGGTTCGCCATTTACCTGAACAGCAGACACAAATCTGTCAGATGGCAAAAACAATCAGTCTGGTTATCTGGTTAATAAGATAGAAGTCCCCAGGGGTCCATTTTTGGACCTTTGCTTTTCAATGTATTTATAAATAATCTCCACACAGTCTCCCTACAAAGTTCACTCATCCAATATGCTAATGATTGTACTATCATATCCTCCTCTAGCAACTTCCCAGATCTCCTAAATATAACACAAAATTCCTTCTCAACCATAGAAACGTCGCTAAACAAAGCTCAACTACTACTAAATCCCAAAACATTTAAACTACTATTTTCATCTAAACCACCTCCACAGGACTTTAAAATTTACTCCCAAAACAAGACTGAAATTGAAGTACTGAAGACACCAAAGTTGCTAGACATTACTATAGATGACAAACTATCCTCCATACAGCAAATTCTTAATACAATAAACAGCTTTTTTAAACTAGGCAAACTCGACAGACAAACTCTACATGGATAAACCCACAAAAATAAAACTAGCAAATACCCTCCTACTCTCTTCCCTTCTCTATGGTTCTCCCATATTTAACAACCTTCACACATCTCTAAATAACAAAATACAATAATGCTATTATAAAATTGCAAAATTTGTCTCTGTCCTATCAAACTGCACACACCACTTCCAGGCCATTAAGGAAGTGAAATGGTTTGAATTCCCCCACTACATTCATTACATCCAAATAACTCTTGCTCATAAACTATTATACCTCTCTATATGCTACGTACCCACAGAGTGGTGCACAGCAACAGTTATCCCACTCCGCAAAGGTGGCACCACAATGGACCCCGGGAACTATCATCCTATAAGCCTGACTAACCTGGTCTGCAAGGCTATGGAATGCGTCATCATGGAACTCATTAACAAAGACATTGGGAACCTCCAAACTTTGGACCCCACCCAGTTTGGCTTTGTTAAGGGCAGATCATGCCTCCTAAACCTGGTGGACTTCTTTGAGACAGTTACCAAGGCATTAGATGAGGGTAAGTAGGTCCACACAGCCTACCTGGACCTCATAAAGTCTTTCAACACCATTCCCCATTCTGGTATTATAGACAAACTCACCAACCTGAACATTAACCCCTATGTCATGAGATGGGTTGCAAACTGGCTCATGGACAGAACCCACATGGTGAGAGTTGCAAACTCTAGGCCCAACTCTAAACCTGTTACAAGTGACGTCTCCCAGGGCTCAGTCCTAGGACCCCTCCTGTTCGGTATATACTTCTCAGAGGTACAGACAAGCACAGGTGGACATTGGCTGACCAAGTTCACAGATGACTGCAAACTAGTGGCCATAATTGATTCTCTGGCTGATACATACACCCTCCAGAAGGATCTCACTGAGACGGATACCTGGTGTCAAAATCATGGCCTCAAGCTGAATGCCAAAAAGTGCATAGTCATCCCCTTTGGAAAAACAAAGTACCCATGAACTACTACATAGGTGATAGTCCCCTAAATACAAAAAAAAGTAATAAGGAATCTGGGGACCCAAGTAGATAGCAATCTCTCCTTTGATAATCATATTGCCAAGGTGGTTAGAAAATCCTTCTATGTGACCCACCTAATCTCAAAAGGGTTCTCATCCAGAGCAAAGAAGGTTATTGTGCCTCTCTACTCATCACTTATTAGACCCATTATAGAATACAATGCCCCATTTGGGATGTACCTTACAAGACACATGCAACAGCTGAAAAGACCACAAAAGTACCTCACCAAGAGGATTATTGGCCTCAAACAGATAACTTATGCAGCCCGACTAAAGAAACTCCAGCTGTACTCAGTTGCATACCACTTACTCAGAGGAGATCTCTGCTTGACATACAAGGCCATATCCAACCCAGAATTGATGGATATGCTCCACCTAAAAAAAAACAAATCCCTGAGAGCCACACATTCTAGGGATATAAACCTTACCACAATGATAAATAGGACGTGCTGGAGGGATAGATTCCTGACCCAGAGACTTCCCATGCTTTGGAACAAGATTCCAATATACATCAGGCAGAGCCCCTCACTAGCACTCTTCAAGAGAAACCTTGATGGGTGGATGGGAAACAGAAAATTTACCCCGGAGATCACTGTAGTGGCTCTGCTAGACAGAGGCGCAAGGAACTAATAGCTTTGCTGGTCAGAGGCACAGGGAACTAATCTAAGGGGGTTGCAAAAGCCAACACACTCTGGCTAGGCTTATAAATGCCCTTGGGCAGATAGCCTAGTACTTACCTATGAACCTGTGAACCTATACAACCCAGAAAACTGCCCTTCACTTCATTCTATCTTACAATTCTACATCCCCATGCACAATTTTCAGCCTACACATAAACAGCTTCTAAAAACATCAAAACCCAACAAGAGAGCTGGACAAAGCTTGTACTCCCACTCCATAGCAAAATTATGGAATGCCCTACCCTCCTCTATTACAAAACTTGATTCCATAAAAACCTTCATATTCACCCTAAAAGGCCACTTTCTTAACAATCAAATCTGTCCTTGTGCCCAGAACTATAGACCACCGTAAATAAAGTTTACGATTTTACTGCTAGTAGGACTCTTCGATTTCAAGTAATAGTTTGTTAATCCTTTGAACTTCATTAGCTTCTCTACATCAGTTAAGGTATGTCAATCACTGTCTTATCACTATAATCATTATTAGGCTAACTCCTAAACTTCCCAAGTAATGATGTAAATAAATGAACTGTTTATTATGAATGATTCTGCTGTCTTTTTCCTTCCATACAATGAATGCCATTAAAAATACTGTATGTGTACTACTAACACCTAACCAGATTGTATGAAACTTTCTATTCTGTGTATTATTAATCAATAGGAAATTGTATAAAAATGTTTGCACACTGTTTTATTATTGTACATATTATCTTGTAAAAATTTTGATCTGTTGCTGGAGCTTTTCTCCCTGGGTCTCCACTGAAAATGGGTTTCTGACCCAGTGGACTTTCCCGGTCCATAAATGTCAATAAATAAATAAATAAATAAATAAATACACAACTAAATAAATAAATAATAAAAACTGACCCAGGAATCCTTCTCTTCTATAGAAAACTGTCTGACTACCTCCCAGCCATTCTTAAACTCTAACAAAACAAAACTATTTCTCTTCACTTACAAACACCTTTAAATAAAGAAATAAAGCATCCTTCACTATTAGCTGTTTCAACAACACCAAAATAGAATGTGTCACACAAACCAAACTACTAAATGTTTACATAGATGAAGACCTAAAGTTTGACTTCTTCATTCAACACACAGTAAAAAACACAGCAAAAACTAACCAGTCTCTATAGGGCAAAGCCCTATAGGTCTAACACTGCAAGATGTCATATTGTTACTACCCTCCTACTACCTGCTCTCCTCCACTCAGCTCCAATACCGTTAAACATCCAACAATCTTATCTAAACAAACTTAAGCAGTATAGCAACAAGGCCACAAAATTTGCAACCTTCTCCATGAAGCAAACCAGTGTTAAGCTCTCAGAAATATCTGATGGCTTGAACTACCTCACCTACTCACACACTCCTAGCTCCCTATTAACCACAATCTAATAAACAAACCAAATGACTGTCCTTCTTTAGCCAACCTTGTACAACCATACTACCCACCTAGAAGCTTACGCTCTTCTGACAAAAGACCTTCGACCTGTATTAAACCTAATAACTCTACAAGCTGTTCCCTCTACTCCCAAGTGTTAAAACCTGAAACTCCTCCCCCTATCAGTAACATGTATGCTTGCTAAAGTCATTCAGCCACAGCTAACCTCTCAGTTATTTAACTGCAGCTGCTGCAAATGTGCTGCACTAAATTAACACATTGTCCTCTCCAACCTCATCCCTGCTTGACTCCCTCAATATCCTCCTGCTACCCATACTGTAACTCAGTCGTTCTCCCATTTTGTTATACACCTTGTGATATAGGGAAATATTGCCAGCCCAGCTATCTGGAAGTTTGTAAATAATTCTATGTCATTTGTCAATATTGATATGATTTATACAGAACTGTATGTTATGTACTGAACTAAAATGTAACCACAGCATGCCCTGCTGACTTAGAACAGCAATGCATATAAACTATATACTCGTGCAAATGTATGTTTAAACAGTAGAAACTAAAACATAAAAGGGTTAACTTGCAAAACCTCAAGAAAATAAGTTGAAATTAAAGTGCTTTACGATTGTGCTATAAAGGTTCTTTCTCGGTTTCAGTGTAGCAAATACAATGTCTATAGCTAGATGTTTTTGTATTGTCTTGAAAGAGAAGTAATTACTAGGTTTAAAATGTAACAGTGTTTTATTGCTTTTTGACTTCCTAGCAGCTGCACAGTTCTGAGCAAACATCTGAGAGATATGTATTTTTCACACAGAGATGTTAAATTCTGTTAGTTTCTGTTTTAGCCTGGGAACTAAAGTCAGGTGAAAACAGTGATATCATCCAAGCTAACCCAGCAGTAATAACTTGATATTAATTTAAGAACTCTCCCAGTGAGAGACTGGGCATTTTGTATTTTGTCTTCGACCTGGAAACATCTACTAATCTGCACTTGCCTAGCTGTAAGTGAGATTTAGGGCACAGTATCTTTTGTAGATAGAGACAGGACTATAATAAAGGTTAGTTTATATGTTTTCTGTATTATATGAGGCTGTCATGCACTGTTGTTTTAAAATATTTTCTTGTGATTTTGAACTCTGTAGTTACCGGGTTGATGTATTGTTTAATGTCTTGTTCTTTTATTATTTATTATTAATATATATTTAGACCTATCTTTGTGGTTGATATTTGTGATACATATTTAAGCTCTTAGAGTACTTGCATATGTATTTGGTGACACTGTACAGGCCACACCTAAATAGCCTTGCAAGTCTTGGTCAGACTACTATTTGGAGTAATAGTAACATTACACAGTAGAATTGGACACCCTTTGTTAAGGATCTTAGTAGTTGGTAAGAGTGGTTGGTGGAAGTGGAAAATAACTTATAGTCTGGCATAAGGAGGTATAGCTAGTAAAGCTGTGCCAGCCTTTGCCAGGAGTGTGTGTGTGTGTTTGTATATAAATCAAACCTCAAAGAGTGTGTGCATGTCAGCTACTTGGGAAGGGACACAAAGCACTGGTTGGACAGAGAAGGTGCAGGAGGTTTTGGCTAGGCCACTCAGCTGAGATCTCAACCCTATAGCAGTGCCAGTGGGGGAGTTTTATTGGAAATCTGGAGAAAGAGGGAGAAACTAGCCCAGACTGCCTGTGATCTCTGTGTGCTCCTAAGGGAAATTGCACTTTACTGTGTGTGTGCTTGTCATCCTCCCAGTGTGTACATCCCCCAAAGTTGCCAGTGGTGAGGATTGAAGCTCTGTGATTACTGGTACAGTGTAGGGGTGTCACACTCCTTCACCCTCAACTAACTGTCTTCTATTTTCCAAATCTAGCTCTTTCACCACTATACCAAGTGTAAGATGTTTTGCTTTCTGTTGAAAATAACAAGAAAGACTGTATATTTTACCACATTTGAAATGCAGTTCTCCCTCTTTTGAAAAATGTTGTAGAAACTATAGTATAATATTGCCTGTCAATCAGTCTATTATGGTTCTTTGTACATTGGAGCCCTTTCTCCATGTGCCTTTGCTGAAAATGGGTCTTGTACCCAGTTAGACTTTCCTAGTAAACATAACAATTCCTTATCTTTTGATGAGCATGCAGTTAGGAACGCTGTCTATCTGCCTTAACTAATTTCTAAAGACATCTCTCAATCTAAAGGAGTCATAATTTGACTTTATTTGTTTCTCATCAGACCCATTATTGAATATAATGTCATTTTCGGCATGTACTTGTCTAAATACATAATTCAGCTTGGGTTCATATATGCTCCTAACTAAAAGATCAGTGGCTTTAAAAAAATCTTAGTTATCAGCACAGAGGTAGCCCTCTCTCTATACTCACTCTGTATTAGACCTTCTCCTTGGGGATCTGTACCTAGCCTTTCAAGTTTTAAAAATTCATCCGGAACAAATGATTCTTCAAATACCATGATAAAGACTTCTCAGGATGATATATTCATATCCCAGTATCCCACACATCTGAACTAAACTACAGATATTATCAAGCAGAGTATCACCATTTCCAAATTCAGCATAAATCTAGATAATTGGAAGACAGACTCAAATTCTGCACAAGTCTGTATTCTCTTATCCACCTTGAGGATGAAGGGAACTTTTGAATATGGGTTATTGGCTAGCCTTGCATGATCTTCAGAATGAGTAGCTAGTATTTACCCATGAAGCTATAAGATATGAATTAAAGCTCATGTCAAAAAGAATAACATAATCAAACAAGCATATGATTTTCAATTCATAGCAAATAAAATAACGTAAACACAAAATGATGATGTTGGAAATAAATGATCATCTTGTATACAAACACATCCACCCTGGAATAGTCAACATCCTCAACATAGTACTTCTACATGAATACAAGCATATGTTGTTTCCTAGCACATCATGGACTAGAACTAACACAATGTGGATTTCCATCTAAAAATGTTTCAAGCTTGCATAAACTAAAGCACTTCTGGTGATTCCCTGCTGGTTGAGGAAAGTAAACTTATATATTTTTGTCTGTGACTTGCTAATAGAGTTGCTTTGTGCTTTGTGCTTTGTGCTTTACCTGCTCCATTTTGTTTTCTGTTTTAAGAAATTTGCTTGGCCTGGTGTTTTTGTTATATATGAGAGGTAGACATTTAAATTACCTAGGCTGAACATTTAACATGTTTTTTATTGGTTAAATTGTATATTGAGTGATACTTAAATGCACAGTGAATTTCTGGACCTTTGTCTTTTCTAAAAAGATTTCAAGCCTACATAAACTAAAGTATTGCTGGTGATACCCTGCTAGTTTTTTTTCCCAGACACCCTCCTCTTTGTTGATCTGCTTTTTAAACCTGATGATGTTAAGCTGCCCACCCATACTGTAAATAGAGTTTAATAAGCTCCTCCCTTTCTACACTGCTGTTGATATCTTGAATTATTTATTTGCCTTTTCGTTGTGCTTATATTGAAAAAATGTATTTTGCTTCATCATTGTCTGTTCTACTTATTTATTTGATCTTAATTCATTATCTAGCTAGCTGTTAGATAAAAGAGTGTATTTTTACACTCTAGCAAGCACTTGTTTTTACATCAAGAGATCAGTGGATTTTCCGTCTAATGCACTGGGAGGTAGCCTGGTCTGTTTAGGTTGGGGAAAGACTTGAGATTTCTGCATGTAGTTTTACTGTCTGGATTGCTTATTAATCAACTTACCTTGTTTTTAGTATCTTTTACAACTGAGTGGCTCTTGGCTCTTTTATACAAAGCAAAGTACTTTTATTGAACAATCACACTTTTATAAGCTGTTTAAATTACACTGCTGTAGTGATATCTTTACATTTGTTTATGGTACCATTTCATATCTTTTAAGTTTGTTTGTGGTAGGATTTCACTCTGGATACTCCTTTATTGTGCTTTTACATTAGGAGGACTGTGATTATTATTAGTAGGTATTTACTTGGTCTATCTGAGCTGGGAAGCACACAAAAGGGCGCTAAATATTTTTTTTCACTTCTCTTATATTTTGACTGTACTTTAGCAGTTTAAAAAAAATGCACTATTTGCTTCTGCTTTAAATGTTAGTTGTAGGACTGTCGCAGGTAGTTTGTGTGGTCTTGTTACACTTGGACTCCAAACCAGTTATTCTACATTAAGAAGGTATTTTCCTGCACCCTTGTGGCAGCCATGTGCTGTTCTAACCTGTCTGAGTTGGGGATTGCTGGTGTAAGGCTTATTGTGTGCTTTCCTGATTGGTTGTTAGCTTAAAAGTTGTTTCTCCTTGCTAGTATTTAAGCCTCGCATTTGTGCAGTGCTGCTCTTCATGAAGCATTGGTAAGCAGGGCCCTGTATAGACGCAAAACCCTATAAGCTCAGTTTTACACTGAACAGCTATCAATGAAACCCTTCCAAGCTTTTTTGCTGCTCAGTTGCACACTGAGAAGCACTATCTTATTGATCATCCTTAGCCTACACAAAGTCTAGGTTCCTCTTTTAGTCTTGGCACTGCAAGCAAATCTTGTCTAATTAACCCATTCCCTTCTCTAATAAAACATGCAGTAACAGCCTGTTATCACAGACAGACAATTTCCCATCATCTCTCTGGTGAGCCTAATAAACATGAGCATCCTGAGGCAATATAGCAATTGTCTCATGTATGCAGACAACAACCACTTACTCCTGAAACAAACAAATACTTAATGTGAGAGATGTTGTTACACTATGCAGCTGGAAGTAAGACTCTCAAATAAGGACAAATGGAATGGCAAACAGGTTGTGAGCACACACACACACTTCCCACACTAAATAAGGACATGACACATAAACCAACATATGTAGAGGTACTCACTAGCAACTTACTGAAAGATCAGAGGCCTCCCAGACAGAAACCACTTGCACATATAACAATGCAAAAAACAACCATAATACATGATAACACACACACACACACACACACACACACACACACACACACACACACACATACACACACACACACACACACACACACAAACACACACACATATGCACACACACCAGTGTCTCAACAAATAAGCCCATAAGGCATAACAACACAAAACATAATGTGTTAATCGTAGGTGACCCCATTGCGAGACACATGGATGTTCCCCTCACCAGGCTGGATAAGGAGCGGGTTACAGTTAGCTCTCTGTTAGGTGCCAGGATCTATCATGTCACTGAAGCACTCAAGTGATTCAACCACAAGTACCAGTATGTCTCCATCATAGTCCATGTGGGGGTGAGTGACCTGAGACATACCTCACTGGGCTATATGAAAAGAGACATGACTGAACTCTCAGATTATGTGTCACAGACAGCTATAAGCCTAGCCTTAAGCAGCATTCTACCTTCTCCAAGGATGATGCCACAATACAAATAAAAATGATTGACTTTAGCAATTGGCTTCTGGTGTTAGTCCAAGTGGTTCCTCTATCTGTTACCCTGGGAAGACGTGGTCGACAGGCCATGCTGCTTTGGCAGAGATGGTCTGCACCTGTTTCCTCTAGGCTTTTAAATGCTGGCAAAGGCATTAGCCAGCCCTATTTTGCCTTTTTTAGGCAGTGTCAAAATAACCAAGCTCCCAACATAACAAAATCCCTTGTAGACAAACTCATGGTACTGCTGCTTAATTCTAGGGGTCTAAAAAAGAAACTACACTCCCTGGAAGCACTCCTTACTTTGGAAGATGCTGACAAATGTGCAGTCACTGAGACATGGTTCAAAGGTGAGGGAAGCACCCTGGACATGCAGGGCTACAATGTCTTTCATACATTCACACCACAAATTCAGCATGAAAGAACCAAAGCATTAGGTGTATCCATCTTCATTAAGGATAAGTGCACCTCTAGACTGGTCAAACAGTATGACTCTTTTGAGCTACTTTATGTCCAAATAACTATAGGCAAAGCCCCCTACCACATCATAGCTAGCTATAGGTCCCCCATCATGAAACAGGAAAAGCATGCCGCATACCTGGACTTACTAAAGTCACTTCCCATACAGCCCAACACCTTACTCAGGGGTGATTTTAATTACCATACCATTAACTTGGAAACATACACAACCACAAACATGTTGGATCAGAAATTCTTGGACTTTGTCAATGCAAATGCTCTGGAACAGCTAGTCAGCACCCCCACAAGAGGATCAAATGTCCTGAACATAATGCTCACTAACATGGGAGGGCATTGCACCCCCCCCCCATGTGATGTCCTCCCTGGTAAGATCGGACCATATGTCAGTCTTGTTTGATGTAATTATATTACCAGATACCATCAAGCTCAAAAATGCTTAAGAATTTTTCAAAGGCAAATTGCTTCCTACTATGCAATGGTATAAGAAGTTTCAAAGCCCCCACAAATGCAGATAACATGGACTCCTATGCAGAGGTATACACCAATGCCCTGTATAGCCATTTAAGCTGTTGTATAAAATCAGCTGTATCTGACCAGGTCTTGCTGAAGAAACAAGCCACCTGGTGGACCCCCTAGTATAAACAGGCTATACAGCAAGAGAAAGAAAGTAATGCCCAAGAAGAAGAGGGAACTGGCTCAACAGATGAAGAAATTCCTCTCTAGCTTAAACAAACAAATTAGAGATCCTGCTAAGATTAATTACAAGGCATTCTTTAACTACATCCAAAATCTAAGGTGAATACCCAACTATGTGCTGAACTGGTTGCGGGTGGCACCACCCATACCCAACGAGAGGTAATAGTTAACCTGCTAGCTAACAGCAGGTTATCTAGCATATCCCCTCCAGCTATTCCCCAAAGTATACCTGTCACCATTCCTCAGCATTTATCTCAAAGAGTAGGTCATCTCAGCACTCTCCAACACATGGTATCAATGGCACCAGACAACATCCAAGGTTGCCTTTTAAACAACTTAAAACATAACCTAGCTGATCCACTTGGATGCCTTTTTAACCACAGCCTGTAAACTGGTTATGTTCTGTTAGAATGGAGGACAGCAACAATAATGGGTCTGCACAAAGGGGGACACAACAAATGCCACAGATAGCTACTAATTTTCTGCAGCAGAACATCATTCTCAGTGGGATTGAAACTGTCCAATCTTTTCCATCCAATTTATTCCCAAGATATGCAGAAACCCAGGAATACATGACACAGAAATATAGCCTGTATTTTGCTTGCACTGGTTAGTTGACAGCTAAATATTAATACTAACATAGTTATATCATGCTATAGTCAAAGGGCCCAATGTGTTTTTGGTATCCCTGCAAATCTGCAAAGTACAACTCAGTAACAAATGTAAGTGCAATTGTAACATAATTTCAGATTAGACCTAACAAATAGCTGACAAAGCTAGACTTCAAAAATCACACTATAACCAGAAATGTACAGCGATAACAATACATAAAGACAACCACTCAGCTACTATAAATATGTAAATAAATAGCGCTTATATTCTTGTATATAATGCAGTGATTTGTGTAAATAACATTCATGTAAAAAGAATAACTATGGCAGTCATTAAACTGTATTAGCTTTCATGTCATTGTTCACGATGCAGTCATTTATTTAATGTTCATTTAAGCTATAGTAATTATTGAACTATACATGCTGGTTACAGTGTAACCTTAATGTAAATGATGGTTTGAAATGTAATTCTGAAGACAATCAATTTTGCAAATGTTATTGTCTCTTGCTCTGGAATGTAGCTTAAAATAGTATTTGGACCCAATCAGTTATCCTGATAACATAGTTAAATAAAGAAATACCAATAGACATACATGCATACATAAAGTGCATACACACACTAAACAATCACTTCCCTACCTACTTGATTAGAAAACATACACATAATTCTTGTAACATTTCATTTCACAACATTCACAATAAAAAACACTTTCCTCCTACCTTATTTAATACTCTTCTTCAACAATATGACTGGGCACCTGTAAAAACGCTTCAGTTGGATCATGCAGTACAGTACTTCAATAGTGCTTTCCTACAAATACTTAATGATCGAGTCCCAAATAGAAAAATTTGTACCAAATCCAAACAGTTTTCCTGGTTGACGCAGTTCTTCTACTAAAACAAAGGGACAGAGACTGGTATCTCATTCAGAATAATAGAAGTAAACAAAATCTCATTACCTACCAACAACTTCGAAATCAAACCAAAAAACTAACTAAACAAGGCAAAAAAACCTACCTCCAAGCAAGTCAGCTAAAATACCACAAAAATCCCAAAAGATTCTGGCAAACAATCAACCTCCTTCTTAACCCAGAAAAGCCCACTATCTCAGCCCCAACTCTGACCAACCCATATGATTGCATAGCCACTCAATTTAACTCCCATTTTATTAACTCAATAACTTCTCTACTAAACAGAACCCAAATACGCCTCTATCGATACCTCAAACCTCCAACAATAATTCTACTGTCCTCTATCTCAAACCTATCGAAACAAGTTATGTTAAAAATCTCCTTTCTAAACTAAAACCTTGTACTAGTTGCAGACCAGCTACCTGGTGACTTTCTACAACTAGCTGTTACTTCCATCGCTTACCCTATATTTATTCTCATTAACCGTTCTATCTTTGAACAGTATGTACCATCCCTCTGGAAAATATCTCACGTCAATCCTTAATTAAAAGCAGTCCCTCTACTAATGTATCCAATTACAGACCCATAGCCATTTTGTCACCACTTGCCAAAATCTTAGAAAAATGTACACACAAACAGATCGTAGACTATTGTCTGTCAACTAATCTATTATCTAATACACACCATGGCTTTCGACCTAGGCATAGCACCAGTACTGCTCTAATTAGCTTTATTAATACCGTAAATCAACTCAAAAACAAAAAATAGTCTCTGCTACCTTCCTAGATATGTCAAAAGCATTTGACACTGTATCTCATTAAATACTTCTCAATAAACTGTCTTTCTATCACTGCAACTCTGAAGCCCTAAGCTGGTTTCATAGCTACCTGTCAGATAGAAAACAAGCCATTTTATGGGACAATAAACTCTCCCCCGAGCTCCCTATATATGTAGGAGTCGCACAAAGATCTATCCTTGGCCCACTTTTATTCACAATTTTTACCAATAGCCTAAACTCCTAAGTAAATCCAGTCTCAATCATATAATATGCTGATGATGCTTCCCTAATCTGCTCTGCCCTCTCTATCAAGGAACTCCAAGAAAAAACTCAGACAGCCTTCCACAATATTGAAAACTACCTAACAGTCCATCAACTTATACTTAACCCCAATAAAAACAAACTTATGGTCTTCTATAATACCTTAACATCAAACAAACAACCACCTGTCTGTATTTCCTCCTCCAATGGCACAAAAGTAGAACCCTTTGAACATACAAAACTTCTTGGTGTTACAATTGATAGTGGACTTAAGTTTGACAAACACCTTGCACTAACAATTAAAAAGGTTCATGTCAAACTGGATTCTCTCAATATGACTAAATTGTATCTTTCTGACCATGCCAGACTTGCAACATCCAGTACCCATCTCTTATCTTTCCTGCTTTACTGTTCACAAATATTCACCAGTCTTTGCAAATCTGAACTGAATAGCCTTGAATCTTGCTGTAACAAAAAAGCCAAATTTGCCATTAATCAGTCTCAAAGATCTCACCATTGCCCTGCCCTTCTCCAGCTGAAATGGTTAGAGCTCCCTTGCTTGCTTTCTCTGACTCAGCTATTAACTGCCCATACAGTCTTATACAAACCTGGTAACTGCTTAGCACTATCTGACCTTGTCCAACCCTACACTAACCTAAAATCTCTTAGGTCTGCTGATAAAGTACTGTTGAAGGTTAACAAAACCCAAAACTCTCACGGCATCTCCTTATACAAACATATCATTGCCAGATACTGGAATTCTCTACTTCAGCATATTTTGTCCATCAGTGATACACATTCGTTTAAACAATCCCTAAAGGAATTTTTCACCAAACATAAGTTTTGCTCATGTTCTCCACCAGGCTAAATAATTTAACCTCTTACTGTCTAACATCCTTCTCTCCACCACCCATTGTCAATATTTCTTGGCAATTGAGCCTTCTTAGCTTCAGTTTGTGATATTTTTATCCTGAAAATAAAAAAAAAAAAAAAATATATATATATATATATATATATATATTTTTTTTTTTTTGTTTTGTCTGTACGAATAGTATAAGCTTATTGTACTACCATAGTTATATGCTTTTAGATACAATGTCAAGAAACTTCCGTTTGAACTTCTATTGTAATTGTTACATGTACAAATGTATAATTATGTAATCTTCCTTGGAGCTTTTCTCCCTGGGTCTCCACTGCAAACAGGCTTCTGGCCCAGTCGGACCCTATGCAGTTCTCAAATGTAAATAAAATAAATAAATAAATAATAAATTAATAAATAGATGAATAAATAAATGCATGTATGAATGAATGAATGAATGAATAAATGAATAAATGGATTAATAAGTAAATAAGGGATAGCTATGAGGATATGCCATCCTGGAGCTGTAGAGGCAGATATGGGTGTACATACTGCAAATGTATATACTACATGATGGAATATATGCATCCCGTACAGGGCATATCCAATGTATTAAGACCTATAGATATGTATATGGTGAGGACCTCATACTTGCTTGCAAGATTATGGTACATTTAGGGAATTATGAGTGACTGAGCTATCCTACCACTTTGAGAGTAATACATATGTAAAGACATAAGAATGTTTTACCTAACACTACAGGCCACCATAAAAATTAAACAAGGCATGCTTTCACAATAAGTAGTGACATATATGCACAGGGAAAGCCTGGCCTAATATTGTGAGCTTCCTTGCTGCAGACAGACATGCTCTTGTATCTAGCCTTATGTTAGGTTATGTGAATGCCAGCCCAAGGGTGCACATCCTTAGGAGGGTAGGGAAAACAGGTTATCACACACTTGGAGAGTATTGTTTACTTCCTGCTGCTTATCATTGAAAAGTTTTGTTACACCCTCTAATACCATTGCCAAAATATCTAAAATAACTTCAAATATCTGTATGGCAGAAGTAATAGCAGCACGTCCTTTTGCAATGCATTGCAATTTTATGCCTGTTTGCATGATGTACTAGAAATTAGACTCGGTTGCATGAATGTCTGTGAGTCACTTTATTTTGCTAGGATGCACCTGTAGCTTAAGGTACATGCTCATACACTTCATAGCAGCTAGCTCTGTTGGAAACCTGCATAAGTATGCTCCTTGCTATACGTGACAGTTATGTGATGTACTACAAGTTATAAGGAAATCATATTGCAAGCATGATTCTCAGGCTACCACCTTATTCCTATGTGTTTGAAAAGATTTGGGACAGGGTTGCAGTTTTTGCTAGTGCCTGCATGGTGTGTCAAGAAGAGCAAGATTATGCTCTATCTCTTTCAATGCCACCACAGTGAGAGCTTTATTGGTCCCTATGCTATTGCCTTCAATAAAGATGCTGCTTAGTGTGGCCGATGTTGACCTCATTACCAGTATACTGAAACAGTACAGGCATCATTAAGTTGACATGACCAGTGACATCATAACCATAATGTCCTCTGTGCATGTGAAGAGGGGTGCTAGGCAACATTACCTTGAATGATATTTGTATTTTTCTTGTTTTATGTTTGGGACTATTCTTACTACTGTCAGTATTTGTGAATGTCAGCTTAGGAAATATAAGTATGCTACTGTATGTAACTTTAATGTGAGCTGGAGATGCTGGAGACAGAGTTGTTGTTGTGTCTTTCAGCTTTTCCCAGTTAGGAGTCACCACAGCGGAACTCCGGTCCTCTAATGATTGGCAGTAGATTTTTATGTGCCTAGTTGCCAGCCCTGATGCACAACCTTCAATTAAGATACGCCCATTCATGCATGTCTCCCCACAGAAGACGCCCTAGCTGAGAATCGAACAGGACAACGTCTTACTGTGAGGCAACAATGCTACCGTAGCACCACCACCGCAGTATGCTGGAGATAGAGTATGCATAAATAATTACTTGTGTGGGTTTCTACAGGGATACATTTATGCTGCATGACTGCATGGTTCCTTCACACTGCCTGGTATGTTTCCATGTTTAATGGTGCCATTATTTTGCATATGTATATTAACATATGCACACCAATGCGTGCTGTGTGTCATGCAGCTAATAGGATGTATATATGGGACTATAATCTGTATCTGTTGTTCTGGCATTTTACCTTACACCTGTCACAACTTTCTGAAGTACTGTTTCTCTTTTATTATGATTGGGCTGCGATAATAAGCATTTCTTCTACTGCATGAGTTAGGTGGACATAAAGGCTAGCTTTGTTACTTCTCACAAATACTGACCTGTGCCTCATATGTAGTCAGCCCTTTGTTGGGGTAGACTCATTTATGGTATACTTTTCATGGCATCTCCTTACTGTTGGCTCTGATGAAGGATGAAGCTGAGACTGTTGCTGGGTGTGACTCACCATGAGTCAGTCTCTCACTTGAAAGGTAGTTGGCCAACATTGTCTGACAGGATGCCCAGCCATGGATGCAGTCTGCTGTGGAAAGAGCAGTAGACAGGTGTAAGGTCTAGACTGTGAACTAGCCGGAGTGGATAACAGATTTGCTCACCTGGCCATTCCATACCATTGATCACCAGGAGGGTGGGGACAATACAACTGGCCAGCCTGAGCTATCATCTGCAGACCGACTCCCTTCCCTTTCCTATTCTTTTCTTTCACCCTTTTCCATCTACCCTTTACTCTATATAAAGTAAAAAGGGGGCCTTATTCCCACCAAAAAAATGATGCCCTGCCTTCTTCCATCATGTACATCCCTATATGTTGTCCTTTTGTGTCTATCTGCTTGCTGCCTTCCCCTTTTCATACTTTTGTATATATACAGCAGACATCCATAGCACTGTAGCTGTAAATGCTGTAGGGCTGTAAAGCTATATGCAGTGTTGCGTTCCAAGGGAAATGCTAGCATGTGCATCATAGCTACTAAATGCAAGGCTTTAATTTTAAGATACATCAGCCTGTGAGTTCATGTTTCTCATTCTTAAAAGATCTGTACAGTGAGGTGCTTGGCTGGACTGTGGATTGTTTCTTGTTTTTCCATGTATCTGTTTCACTGCACAGATATGTGTACTTGCAAAGCTACTATGTTACTGATTTATGTACCCCAGAGCACATTTAGTTGCACAGAAGTGTTGCTTATATTGGATTGGTATACAATAATGCCCCACGTTACTAAGCAGTATCACCAAGTTCCAAAACTCTTGTGCAGATGTGCAGGTCAATATGGACCCTGCCCACCATCATTAACCATCTTAATAAATGCTTCTATATGATATACTACAAAATGTATTTAACAGACCATTGTTTTCTAAGAAATGTCCAATAATGTGAAAACACATTCAGTGGATGCATATTTATAATATGCCTTATAACTGCTTGTTCTATACTTGAATTCTTTCATGGCAGTAGATCAAGTCAGGTCATTCAGGAGGAATGAAACGGTCAATGGCAGTGCAGGTCTGATAAATGGGGACGATGGTAAGAAATATAAAAAATAAGCATCTGTCATTCAAGTAATGTCAGCCACTGGAAACACAGAAATATTAACTTTACTAGCTTATAGACTTCTTGCATTACTACTCAGTATGCACATAGCTTGCTAAATATCATAAGTATTATTTTAGTAGTGGTATTTCTTGTTTATTAGGTCAAAACCAGAAAAGAAAATTATAAAATTCTTGAAGGATGCCTGAATTTTTCTCCGTCTTCAAATGTATGTTTTTGACCACATCATATAAAGTTTATGAATGCATTAGCTTTCGCATCATTAGTGGCTTTAGTTAAGTACTGACTACAAATTAAGAAGTAATTTTATAATTTTTCATCAAAAGAAAGAAAGTTTAAAGCAATCTGCACATATAAGGGGGCTGTAGATCCTTCCTGTAGGAAGTGTTGTTTGAATTATAGCTGTCAAGTGGTTTCTCATATGGAAATCCTTGATCTTCAAATTCTGGTCTGTATTCAAACCCATGTCTCACATTCCTTATTTCCAAGACAAGAGATTCTATAATTACAGCAATGTCACCAAATCCCAAGTGGTTACCATCTGTCACTGTTGCATGTTATTGTAATTCACGACCATAATAAGTGAACATATTCTATGATGTTAAAAATAAATGTCATTAAATAAGTTAATGTGCAGGCTCATTCCATTACAAAGTAAACCCATTAATAAAAAATTGCTGGATTAACAAAGTACATACTGAATTTTCTCATAATCAGATATTTGTGGCCTACAAATGCTTCTTGCATTTTTAAACAACAGATAAACAAATTCAAGTTATTTAATCTTTAGTTTTAGCTTATATTTGCATGAAATACAACATATATTTTTATAATGTGTTTAACAAAATAAAATAATATGGTTTAGTAGAGCTAGAACAATTAAATTCATATTACAAACAGGCAAAAAGTAAGAAGAGAAAAATATGAATCTGTCTGTGTCTTTATATCAGCCATTAAAATATTAAGCTTAGCAGTATTGTCATGTTCAGGGAGGTGAAATCAAACTAATACAAGCATTCTTTACTCTCTTGAAAATGTTAAATTTCTCTATGTTTGTACCTCTGTCTTTCTGTTTTGTCTGTCTGTCTGTCTTTCTCCCTCTCTTGTTTCCAATACATCTGTAGCTCAGTCTCTTGCAGGGGAGAGGAGGTGCCATATCTGTATATCTATATGTCTGTATCAGTACATGGAAAGACAATTCTAGCAAAGTTAGTCACACCACACTGTAATGTGGGATTATAGGAGCACATTCTTTTTTATGAAAGCCAAGTGCTGGAATCACACAAATTCAGTCACTGTTTTATGAAAACTGTAGATGCTATTTGTCTATAGAAAAAAGTATTAATTAAATATCTGTTTTCTTGTAGAGAAACTAAGTATTTGGCTTTTCTTCTGAGTATGACTGACTTCAGATATTATAATAAGTATCAGGGAAATTAGGGGTTCTGTTCCCAGTATTAGAGTGTGGAGCCTTTGGAGCATTGCCTTCTACATAGAATTCCAATCTCAGTTATCCATTTGTGATTGTTTAATTACTAATTTTTTTTTTCTTTTCACCAATATACTGTTAATATGAGCAGCAAAGATCAGGTAACAGTCAATTTAAATACCTATGATGCTCCAGTACATCATAAACAGTTAAAAATAAAATACAAACCTTTCAGCTTCAGTATGAAATATATTACATAGTAAGATAACTGAGTTTCACTCATGGATAGCCCAATACTGCCCTAACATAGTTACTCTCTCTGAAATGTGGCTCAGGCCACACAACACTGATAATGAACTTCTCCCCCCAGGATACAACATCTTTTGCCTTGGTAGAAGACATAAAAAAGATGGAGGCATTGCCATTATGTATTCAGACCTCCTAACCCTAACCCCCCAATCCAACAGTCCTCCTTCCTTTCATCCAGCAGAACTCATTATTGCCAATTACAAACCCAACTACCATAAAACCCTGACTATAGTAACCATCTACATACCCTGGAGAGATTATACCATTATTAGAATAGATTCTTAACTGGATGTCTGGCAGTATACATAGTGAGACCATAATATTAGGTGATGTTAACATCAATTGGCTTACCCTCTGCTCTAACTCCCCTATCACCAGCATAAACCTATATGGCTATATCCAACTTACCTCTTCTCCCACTTTTCATCATAAAAATTACTAATACTAGTTCTATCATGGACTGGTTTCTTGTCTCTAATCCTAACCTCTATCACCACCCTGAAATGTTACCAGACTCCATCAGTGACCATTGCCCAATATGTATCCTAAGATTTCCCCCCCCCACCTCTCTAGACCCCCAAAATTTAAAGAATGCCTCAAACTAACTGGCTTTGATCCTGAGATATTCAATAATTCTCTCTCAGCTATAGACTGGTCCTTCTTCTCTTTCATACCCCTTGACAAAGCTGTTTTACAATTCAACTCCATCTTCCTTCACACACTCTACTCTCTTGCCCCTCCCAGAACTGTCAGAGTCAAATCTCAATGTTCTCCCTGGCTCACTAACTCTACTCGGTCTCTTATCCACAAAAGAGATTCTGCCTGGAAACTCTGGTTGAAGACAAAATCAGCCACAAAATACCAAAAATATAGGGAACTCTAGAATCTGACAAAAAAGCACATTAACAATGATAAAAAAACCTTCTACCACACACCCAAACTATAGAATCTACAAGCCCTAAAAGGTTTTGAAACACTATCAACCAAATTCTCCACCCAGGGATTCCCTCAACTCCCAACCCCTGCCCCAGTAACACACTCTAAGAAGCTGCAGCAATCTTCAATTCATACTTCATTGACACCATCAGTAAACTCATGCAGACTTCCAAACCAACCAATCCCGCAACTCCCCAACTACAAAACCTCCCCTTTTCACTAAGACCAGTTCCTACCAGCTACATTAAAAATCTTCTCAAACTTAAACCATATTCCCCATCAGCTGATAATTTGCCATCTCTTTTCCTAAAGGCTGCTGCTAAATCAAATCATATCCTGTCTCCATCCTTATAAATTGCTCGATCAAAGAATCCACTGTCCCTACTCTCTGAAAAAAAGTCTATACCAAAGCTATCCACAAAGGTGCAAATTCCACGGAATTCTCTAATTTCCAACCTATTACCATACTTTCTCCTCTCACTAAAATGCTCAAACACTGTGTTCACAAACAAATCTTGGCCCATCCCACTCAAGAAAACCTGATGACCCCCACCCAGCATGGCGTCTGCCCCCACCACAGCACCAGCGCTGCTCTTATTTCCTTTACTAACACCATCACGCTAGCCAGAGACAATAACAAACTGGGGTCCTGTCTCTTCTTATATCTCTCTAAAGCTTTTTACACTGACTACCACCCCATCCTCCTTTCCAAACTATCCCATCTCAACCTTTCCACACCAACTATCTCTTGGTTTAACAGCTACCTCACATACAGGCAGCAATCTGACAAACATTTCTCTGCTCTTTCCGCCATTTCTCTCCATCACAATGGCTGCCCCACAAGGCTCTACTCTTGCACACATTCTTTTTATCATCTTTGTTACCCAACTACATAAATCCTGTCCCCAGTCATCCCTCATAAAGCACACAGATGACACCACGATCATCTCCATCACTGACAACCCAACTGATCTGCTCAACCTCACACAAAAATCTTTCAACCTCACTGAAACTTGACATTCTAATTATTTATTTATTTTATTTATTTTACATTTGTTAACCAGGATGGTCCGACTAGACGAGGTCCATTTACAGTGGAGGCTCAGGGAGAAAAGCTCCATATAATTAACAATAACAATAATGTTATACAAAAAAGAAAACAGAGACATCATAGCAGCATTTGAAAATAGAAAAAAAAAAATCACATCAGAAAATTTACATATATACATTATGTTAGCTGTGAAAAGGACAAAAATCACTACAAAACATTATACCAAGGATAAGAGATTCCGTTTATCAATACCATGTTTACAGAGGGTATAAAGTAGGAGAGAAAGTAAAAGATGAATAAAGCTCATTGTAGGATTATGTAACACATGTACAAAGCCATGAACTTATAAAATGAGACTTAAGTAAGTTTTTGAATTGCGTAGTATTTAATGCAGAAGTTACAGAAATGGGTAGGTTATTCCAACTTTTAGCTATAGCGTGTGAAAATAGAGCTTTCCCTGCAGTGTTGTTGGTCGAGGAGATAGAGAGGAGTGATTTGTTGACAGAGTGGAGTGGACATTTGCTATATAGTGAGTCAGTCATTGCCTTAGTGCTGGAGTTTTGTCAGGATGTTTTAGAATATTATGCTATGATTAGTTGGTGTTAAGTTAATAGCTGTGGGAGTTCGAGCCACCGACGCTGCTTTAGAGGTATACAATGATGGGTTCTAAAGGCGGAGTTGTTAGAAAACTTGGCAATTTTGTACTAACTCCCAACACATACTTAACCCCAAAAAGACAAAACTCCTACTCTTCCTCCCAAAATCCCTCTACCACCTCAAATCCTCAGTTACCATCTCTTTGCTTAACAACACTATTATCACTGCTGAAACCCACAGAAAACTCCTTGGAGTACTCATAGATGACCAACTCAAATTTGACCTCCATATTCTTCACTGTAATAAGAAAACCCTCCAAAAGCTTGGTCTACTATATAAAACAAAAGGTTCCTCACCCTTGACTCCAGAATCTCACTATCCCATGCTTACCTTCTCCCCAACTTCTTCTGCTGTTCACAAATCCTAACAAACTTACAGTCTTCTCTAGTCTCCAAACTCAAAACCACCTATAACAAAGTTGCTAGATTTGCTGCTAATCTGTCTTCTAAGTCACACCACTTCCATGCCCTCAGGTAACTCAGCTGGATAGGGTTTCCATACCAACTCTTATCTACTCAGCTTCTCGTCATCCACTCTATCCTCAACAAACCCTCATCCTGCCCTAGCATCTCCTCACTAGTCTGCCTCTATACCCCACTCAATCCCTCAGAAGCTTTGACCAATGTCTTCTACAAATTCACAAACCTAAAAAATCTGTCGGACAGAATCTTTACAGTTACTCTCCCGCTGTTCAATGAAACAAGCTTCAATGACTGTCAGAAACATAACCCATGACCATGAATTTAAGAAAACACTCAAACAATACCTAAACAGCATTTGGACATGTCACTGTAACCATCCCACCTGAACTCAGTCCTTACTCCACCACTGCTCTCTCCTTTACTCCCCTTCCTTCCAAGTCCCAGTTTCCTCCCTCTACTCTAAGTTACCTTATTTCATCCAACCTCCTATTACAACAAGACAGTCACTTGATTCTCTGTAGGCTCCTTCACTTCTCAGTCCTTTTTTCCCTGCTGCCTGCTGTCTTATCGTGGAACTTATATCTAATTTCTATACCTCGTGTAGACTAGAATTAGAAACAACTTGAAATCATATAGTTGTTCATTGTCAATATTCCTAATATGTTTTTGCTTCATTTTGCAATTATCTGTTTCCTTACTTATTACAATGTATAATTGCCTCTTGTCTTACTTATACTGTTAATAGATATTTTGTTTAACATATTGTATTGTACATTACTTTATCATATAACTTTCTTTTTATATTTGTACTGTGGAGCTTTTCTCCCTGGGCCTCCACTGAAAAGGGGCTATAGTCCAGTTGGACTATCCCTGTCAACAAATGTCAAATAAATAAATAAATAAAAATATTCCAACTGAATTTTCAGGCAACATCAGAACAAATAATCACCCACAAGGACACTGTTCACCACTGTTCATAGATAAAGAGAAAATTCCACAAGTAAAGGATCATCATACCTGTGAAATACTAGCAACCAGTTCTTTTTATTATCCTAACTACAAACTTTCTCAAAGCAATGCACTTCTAACTACTCAGCCTTCAACACATGTACCCTTTAATAACTCATTTGAGGTAGCATGTTCCCCACTTTTGAGTGACCTTGTTCTAGAGCTGTTTCATGAGTTCTGTTATGTTGGCTGTAGGATTAAACATGAATTTGCTTCAAGAAAAGATAAATGATTATTTAGGGATTTCCCTACTGCATACTTATACAAAATGGATGACAATAATAGTAAAAAAAAAAAAAACATATCCGATTAATCGGTTTACTGCATAATCTTACAACACACAAAAATGCACCTGTATAACATAAATGACTGAGCTATACCAGAATAATCTCGATCACACTGTACATTTGGATTTTCCTACAGAGAATGGAAGGGGAGAAAAAAAGTTATACGGGATGCAATAGTATACATGTATAAGCTAAAATGCCCTAAGTTCAGATCACAAATAACAATGAATTTTTCTAAAGTCAATAGACAGGAGAAGTATTTGTGAGATGCAGTATTAAATATACTATATGTTAAAATGTGGGGTCAGATCACTGATGACTGCTTAATCCTTGAGCTAATATCAACAAAATCGATGATAGCCTTACTGCAAAGCTTGCTATAGCTCAACCATCTGTTCGTTATATTTCTTCTGACATTACCAATAAGGGCATATATGAAACATAATGTTACCCCATAACAGAGTATGCAAACAATTCCAATTGGCCAAAATCACTCATTCACTCTCTGTGAAGCAATTTCAAAAGTAATTCAAAAGAGGAAGAAAGAAGAATATAAGAAGAGGTAATACTGCTTGTAAACGAAGAAAAATAAGGTGCTATTTTCTTTCTCTCCGTCTCTCTGTCTCTGTCTCTCTCTCTCTCTCTCTCTCTCTCTCTATCTCTCTCTCTCCTTCTCTCACATTATGGAAAATTTAGAAAATACAAAGCATAGACCTAAACTCAATATTAACTGGAACAAGATTAAAATCTTTATATTAACTTCAAATATTTATATCTGACATGTCTTTTTCCTTCAAAGCCAAATGCTCCTGTCACAAGCCACTTGATGTGTAAGAAATGGAAAATTGTATGAAAATCTTAAAAGTTATACTGCTTAAAAATAAATAAATAAAACTTCTGAAATTTAGTATAGTAGAATGAACTTCTGCCACTTTATAGCATTTTCCATCTATTAAGAGTGAGCAGCAGTTAGACACTGTCATAGGTAGGCACCCACAGATACAACAATACATTTCAACAAATATGTAGCATAAACCTTAAATACATTTCTATTTGACATGCATAAAATTGCCAAAAGTCACTTGCCACAATACATTTCAACAACTATGTAGCATAAACCTTAAATACATTTCTATTTGACATGCATAAAATTGCCAAAAAAGCATTTGCCACAATACATTTTAACAAATATGTAGCATAAACCTTAAATACATTTCTATTTGACATGCATAAAATTGCCAAAAAAGCATTTGCCACAATACATTTTAACAAATATGTAGCATAAACCTTAAATACACTTCTATTTACCATGCATTAAATTGCCAAAAAAACACTTGCCACAATACATTTCAACAAATATGTAGCATAAACATTAAATACACTTCTATTTGCCATGCATTAAATTGCCAAAAAAGCACTTGCCAAGGCAAAATGCTGGCTTGTAAAGCATTAGCAATTCAACATTTGAAAATAATGGTAGATAATGTTTTGAGATATATAATGAGTATTCTTTTCCACGAAGAGTGTATTGCAGTGGAGTTGGAGATATTATGAATGAAGATGTAAATGTGTAACAAATAAAGTGAGAGGTAATATAGAAACATTTGGCACTGTAGTGCTTTTCCCGTGGAGCTGTCATACTTATTTTTTGTCATGATTGGAGAAAAAGAGATAGGAAAACATTATGAACAGCAAAGTGTTTTCCTGCTTCAATAATTGCTGCTGTGAGATACACAAGCTATCACATTTTGATTTGCTTGTTATCATGATGGAAAAACAATATAAAGCATTTTGGAGAGTGGAAAAACTGTACATCAGCACCCTGAATGGAGAACGAATGTTCTCTAGCAGGTTATTAATGTACAAGTAATGGCCACAGAAAAAAAATGAGTCTGCCACTTCACGGCAGCATATCAAGCTACTGTGGAGCTCAGACTGCAAAAAAATAAAATAAGTAATGGACACTATTACTTTATACTCACTAAGCAGTGCTTTTGTTGTTTAGCGAGTGTAAAAAAAATAAACAGAAAAAATGTGTAAGTGGGTGTATGTATGTGGATGAGGGTGTTTATTTTTGTCTGTGTGTATGAGTGAATGCATGTAAGAAAGCAGAGGAGAATATGTGTGTGTGTGTGTGTGTGTGTGTGTGTGTGTGTGTGTGTGTGTGTGTGTGTGTGTGTGTGTGTGTATGGGAAAGCAGAAGAGACTGCGTATGAGGGAAAGAAAGGGATCTCTGTAAAATTCTTGTGTTTTACTTACTTATTTGTTTTAAGTACTATATTATTTTTTTATTTATTTTTGATGTAAAATGCTTCCTCCAACACTATTAACATATACCACATAAAGTTTGAAACATTTTGTGGAGGAACTATTTTGCATCATATATATATATATATATGTATATATATATATATATATATATATATATATATATATATATATATATAAAATATACTACTTAAAAAAATAATTTTACAGAGACCCCATTCTCTAAGCACAATAATGACCTCCAGTGTGTGTGTTAATGTGTAATTAACGCCCTTCCAGGAGTGTAGTGACCTGATGCCGCAGGTGTTAATCATTAACACACATCCTGTCTGGCATTATTGCTTACATTAAAATATATGCAGCAATGACATAATCTTCAGAAACTCGGGATCTACTGGCAAAGAAAACACTGGTACAAAATATGAAAATTTAATGGGCTACACAGCCCTCTGCATAGAAGAAGAAAAAGTTCAGGAACATAAGACTAACTGTAGGCAAGTGAGCATGAGGGGGATAGGATATCTAGGCATATACACTTTTAAGGAAACACATCTAAAAGTCCATGCTTACTTTTTCAAGCACTTAATTGTGCTCACTTCACAAACTGAACAGGGCTGTGCATGATAACCCTGGTGCAAATTTGTATCTATTCATTGAGTCTAGCCTTACAGGTCTACAAAGAAGTAACTTAACCTGAATGATAACTTATTCTAAATGCTGTAAATACATTGAGTTAGGAATCTAGCTCTCCAGTAAGTCTTGTTTATATTTTGATGTAGATTTAAGTCCCTATTGCAGCTGTTTGCAGAGCCAGTGGCTTTGGAAAGAAACAGCAGCTCAATAGAACTGGGTCATTTATGGCTCAAAAAGCAAGACACAGGTCATCTTGGAAGTAGCCTGTAGGCTAATTAGTATAAGAGGAATCATGCTTTATTTATTTATTTATTTATTTATTTATTGTTAAGTATGTATCTTTAAGGTCTTTTCAGTTGAGAAATATGCTTGGATATATCCATAACAAAAGGGGTGACTGTATTCAATGATCAGTCTGATAAGGGAAAACTACAATGGTAGAATGACTTCTACAGATCTATAAGTTACTTCCCTGGAAATTAACAGGGACAGATAGAAGGATTTCCTGACTAAGATGGAAATATAATGATCAAATGATAGAGAGTTGTCCATATAAGTAACCAAGTCTCTTGTGACTGTATCTGTTTGAAATGGAGTATCATTTATAATATATGAAGTGGAGACAGCTTTTTTTAATTTTCAAATATTTTACTGAATTTAAAATAACATATATCTTGTGAAACAGCAAATAAAAATAACAGGATATATAACTTAATCAATCAAATATGAACAATAGTATAAGAAATAAATTGAAATGTATGAAAATAAACCAATGAAATATTACATAACAGAACATGACTATTGATAAAGGTGTCTAGCCAAAATAAATAAGACATTAATTTATATTGATCACATGACTTACTAAGGTAAATTGTGGTCTATTTTCTCTAATATATTCTATTATTGTCAACCATGAATTGTACTATGAAGTAATGTTCTCAGTCCTGAGCTTTAATGTAGCAATGTCCATGCAAGCAACTGATAATGTTATATTCTTGAATTCATTGAAGGAAGGACAAGATTCATTTTTCCAGTTGATGGTGATGATCTTTCAAGCTATGGCTAATAAAGTCCAAGCAAATGTGAACTTTTTCCTGGGAACGCATTTGTGGATAGCAGAATTAAATGATACTAATGATTTGGTTAACTGAAAGTTATCATTGAAGGCAGTATAGAATAAATAATTAATTTCCCCCAATATGTTTTAAGAAGTTTACAATCATAGAACATATGTTGCCAGTCTGCCTTCAATTTTAATTTACATCTCCAGCATCCATTTTCATTTCCAAATCAATGTTAATTTATGAAGTGTAAAATAACTTCTATGAATACATTTTTAATAAAATAATTGCTGATATAATGATAGTGTAGTTTGTTTTGAAGACATAAGTATTTTTGAAGACATAAGAGTAATGGTGAGTGTGGAAGAGAAGTGAAGAAGAGAGTACAGGCAGGATGGAGTGGGCAGAGAAGAGTGTCAGGAGTGATTTGTGACCGATGAGTACCAGTAAGAGTGAAAGGGAAGGTCTACAAGAAAGTAGTGAGACCAGCTATGTTATATTGGTTGGAGACAGTGGCATTGACAAAAAGGCAGGAGTCAGAGCTTGACGTGGCAGAGTTGAAGATGTTAAAATTTGCACTGGGTGTGACGAGGATGGACAGGATTAGGAATAAGTATATTAGAGGGTCAGCCCAGGTTGGAAGGTTTGGAGACAAAGCCAGAGAGGCAAGATTACGTTGGTTTGGACATGTGCTGAGGAGGGATGCAGAGTATATTGGGAAAAAGATGCTAAGGATGAAGCTGCCAGGTAACAGGAAAAGAGGGAGGCCTAAGATAAGGTTTATGGATGTGGTGAGAGAGGACATGCAGGTGGTTGGTGTAACAGAGCAAGATGCAGAGGACAGGAAGAAATGGAAACAATTGATCTGCTGTGGCGACCCTAATGGGAGCAGCCAGAAGAAGAAGAAGAAATTTTGAAGACACAAGTATATGTTTTTTTTTTTATCATTATCTCTTGGAGGACGATTAGTAACTATTGTATAATAGTCCCATAATTTTTTATGATATATTTTTGTATTCTTAGTGATTCTATGTATTTTAGACAGATAACCATTTCCTTGTACTGATTGATTAGTTATAAGTATAATGAATCCAATAAAATTTGAAATATCCTGCCTAACTGACAGGCTCATAGGTTGGTACTAGGCTATCAGCCCTAGGGCCTATGCAAGCCTAGCCATAACAATTCCCTGGATATTTCTTCCCACAATATTTACTTCTCTGGACCCCTGTCTAGCAGGGTGACTGACATGATCCCCGGGCTGAATTTCCTATCTCCCATCCAATCATCAAGGTTCCTTTTGAAGAGGGCCAAGGAGGCGCTCTGCTTTACATGTATGGCAGTCTATTCCAGATAGGTTAAACATTTGCAAAGCATCGCAGGTGCTGAACCCTGGACCATGCACAGTATAGTCCTGGGACTTACCACTAAGCCATCTGAAGTGATATTTGCATTAACTCCAATTTACTAATGACATATTGTTGTAAGGCTTGCAAAGCTAGCCACAGATCATTCTCTATATTATATTTGCTCATTATTTGATTAATAGTGAGAACTCTTCCAGAATCTCTTAGTTGATGCCAAAACATTAATTTTCTTTCATTAAACATATTCATTTTTTAAATATGAAAGGTATTATTATTATATGTACAAGCAATAAGAAAAAGCATGAAAGACCAAGCCTTAATATTTGGGTTCTTATTGAAAAAGTGTTAAACATAGTTAAAGTATTAATTATATATTTGGATAATATTTGTTTGTTTTTATTCTCTAAAATGTATTCCCTTGTTATCCAGTAAAAGTGATTTGATAGAATTATTGAATGCTTCTAGTCGAGTGACTGATTTGATTCTAACCAAATTTGTCCATGTATTTGTTTCCAAATAGACGAGTATGTTAAATTCATCCATAATGTTACAATTTTAATAACAGAAGACAAAACATATATTTCAATATCAAGAAGATTAATTCCTCCTTTTGCCCAGTCCAATAAGTGATTAATTAAAGCAATTCTAGGTTTATTAAGGAACGGCAAAAAAAATCAATATCATTTTATTGTATTTATGTATAATGTATTTGGGAAGAGGGAAAGAAAAAGCTTGAATAAGATACAATATTTTAGGAAAAAACAACTGCTTTAATTAGAAACAACCTATCTTCCATAGTGAAAAAGTCTATTCCAACTGGTCATAAATGATTTAATTTTGATTAAGATATTAGTATAATTAATTAATAGTGCTTCATTCAAGTCATCTGTCACCAAAACACCAAGATATCTAATCCTGTCATCTGAAACAACGAATCTGGAGATGTTCTGATTTATAGACTTTTTAGTATAATTTTTGGGTAATACTTTAGTTTTGTTTTCATTAAAGTGAAGACAAAAATATCTTGAAAATATCTTGAAACTTTGCCATTGCATTGAATAAAGCTTGTAGAGAGCGATTATCAGTTAAAGTCAGCAAAATATCATCTGCAAACAGATGAAGCTTCAGATCTAGACTGCAAACTGTATACCTTTGATATTGGTGTCCAGTGTAATATAATTCACAAAAGGTTATATTAATAAAGCAAACAACAAAGGAGGCAAGGGGCAACCTTGCTTAGTTCCTTTAGTAATTGTAATGGAACTACACCTGTAGGACCCTAACTTAATATAGGCTTGAGAATTTTCATATAATGATTTAATTAAATTAGAAACAGTTTTTTGAGTCTATATTCATCTAAAACCAAAAATAAATAGTTCCAATTAACTGAATCAATAGTGCTGTTAATGTTTAATCTCACTATGGTTAGATCCTTCTGTAGAAACTTAATGTGATCAATTAATGTAAGCATTCTTTTAATATTGTCATATGTATTTTTCTCTTTTATGAAATGTGTTTGATCTTCGTGCATTAAAGAAGGTAGAAAGTGTTTTATTCTTTTAGCATATATTGCCATAAACATTTGTAATCTACATTTAGCAAGGGTATAGGCCTATGAAGAACATACTTTTTCATCTTTATAAGACTGTAAAATCAGGAATATTAAAGACACACAAACTCTATAGCACACAAACTCTACTACCTTCCTGAGATAACCCCAGCACTTCAGCACCTAATTCAGCCCCACATTCTCTCTAGAGCCTTAAGATCTAGTAACCAGAACCTCATAACTGTCATCAAGCATAAAAATGAAGCTGGTAAGTCCCTCTTTGCCAACACCATTGCCAAAACCTGGAACACACTACCAAGCCAAATAACTTCTACCACCTCCTTTAGTCAATTCAAAAAACTTCTGAAAACACACTATCTAAGTAACTGGCTATGCTCATGCCACTCACCAGGCTAATCCATACCAAGAGAATTTGTCAGTTATCAGCTATGTATAAACAGTTTCTTCCCTGAAAGCTTCCAAGCCCATGTACATTTACCTTACAAAACTTATAATTGCAAAAGAAAAAAAAATGTACCTCTGATTGTCTACTGTAAGAAATGTTAATCACTAGCATGATGTCCTGTTGTGTGTATATATGCTGTATGTATGTTTGTTAATCACTAGCATGTTGTCCTGATTTGTATATATGCCATATGTATGTATGTTCTACTATTTTTTACTCTCATGTAATATATTGTAATGTGAAGCTTTTCTCCCATGGCCTCCACTGAAAATGGACCTGTGTCCAGTCGGACATTCCCAGTAAACAAATGTAAAATAAAATAAAAATAAATCATTGAAATAAAAAATAAATAAATATTTCCATGAATTGAGTATGATTATGTTTTCTTTAACTAAGGTATAAACTTTTACCAATAAAGCTAAGGCAATAGTTTATACATTTCAGGTAATATGTTATCATTCCCTAGACCTTTATTTGATTTCAATTTATTACTTTCTGACTTTACTTCCTTTATTGGAATTGATTTATCTAGAAGCGTCTGTCTTACTTTGTTATCAACATATTTACTAAGAAATATTTTTGTATTATTAGGTGTTGCCATTTCTGAATTAGATGAATTATGTGTATTGAAATGAACCCTAAATGCCTCCAAAATACTAAATAAATCTGTATCTTTTTTGTGTGTCTGGAATGTAAAGTTAATGTATTTGATTAGATTTAATAATTTTCTTTGTTTTTGTTTGCTAGATTTCTCTAATTAGTAGGCTTCATAGAATAAGAATTTAACTTTATTTTTTCTAGATTAATTATAGCTTTATGATGAAGTGTTTCTAAATAGTTGTTACTTGTTTTTTTGAGTTTTGTTTTTAGATCTGTGTTTTCTTTTTATATTTCTTTCTTAAGTTTATCCCCTTTTATTTGAAATTCTAATATATCTTTGTCCCATTGTTTCATCTTTTTAATAAACCAATATAAAACCTTACCTTAGATGTAAGACTTTGAGTCCCATACATATACTTTAGAAATACCATCAGTAATATTTATATCTGAAAAGGTCTTTATTTCACTTATATAAAATTATTTAAATGTTTTTAAGTTAGTGATATATGAAAGTATTCTAGTAACAGGCAGAGTATGTTTTGAACTAATCTGTAAATTAAATAAAATTGCATTGTGATCAGACTATAGGCATGCAATAACTTTAACTTTATCTAATTTTGTTATTATGTCATTTGAAACATATACTTTTATCTATTCTGGAATTAGTACCATGACAATCTGAGTAGTTTGTAAAAAATAGTGAATTTGGTTCTGCAAAATCATTAACGTATTTGATAACAGTTGTATCAATGAATTTCAAAAGGGCCATTGAAGCAGCAGTTTTCCTGTGTTTGGAATTAGTGTTGGAATTATTATCATTCAAAATAAAATTAAAATCACCTGATAGTATTAAACTCCCTTTAGAATAGTGAATATTGTCTTCAAACTGATGTTGCACATTTAGTCCCCATTCCAGGTATCCAATAGAGATTAATTATTGTGAAACCCGAGACCCAGACTAAGCTCTTTCATGCTATAATAGATGATCAGCTTAAATTTGACCTTCATGTCCTTCATTGTATCAAAAAAAAAAAAAAACACCAAAGACTTGGTCTACTCTATCATAATAAAAGGTTCCTCACTCCCAACTCTAAGATCTCTGTAGCCCAAGCATATCTTCTCCCAAACCTCTTCTACAGCTCTCAAATACTAACTAACCTACAATTCTCACTTTTCACCAAACTAGAAACTACATACAACAAAGTTGCTAGATTTGCAGCTAATCAGCCATCTAGATCTCATCACTATCTTGCTCTCCAAATGCTTGGCTGGCTTAAATTTCCTAATCAACTCTTATTTACACAACTTCTTATCATCCACACTATCTTGAACAAACCTTCCTCCTGCCCTAGCCTCTCTTCCCTTGTCTCCCTCTATAAGCCCTCTTGACCCCTTAGAAGTGCAGACCAGGATCTTTTACAGATCCATAAACCTAGAAAATCTCCTGGACAGTATCTCTACAGCTACCTTCCTGCTCTTACATAGAACACACATCCCATGTCCCTTAGAAGCATCACTCATTTTCATGAATTCAAAAAAGCTCTTAAAAGTTATCTCTACAGCACCAGGACATGTCTCTGTAATCACCCCACCTGAACCTTCCCTCACCTCTTTGCTAACAACACCTTTTCCTCTTTCTACTAGCCTTATACTTTCTTACTTACTACAATGCACAAGTTTCCCATCCTTTGAAACCAACTTTATGTATTTTTTGGCACTTGTTTCAGTCATTACCTAATTACTAAACCTCATGCTTAAATTAATATGGTTCTGCTGCTGATTATCTTTACTCTAATTTTATCTCTGATTGCTTGAACTTTCTTGTCTGATGTATTATTACCACCTTATAGCACTGTTCTTGATTTGTTATTATTGTTTAGTTTTACTTATTGTACAGTGGAGTTTCACCAATATTATCCTAATATTTTCCACTGTTTATTGAATATTATATATTTTTTACTGTATCTCATCCTAACTTTTGTAAATATTCTTGATTATTACACTTTGGAGCTTTTCTCCCTGGGCCTCAGCTGAAAAGGGGCTTTTTGCTCAGTCAGATGATCATGGTCAACAAACGTCAAATAAATAAATAAATAAAAATGTATTTCTAGAGACACTAAACAGAACATACCAGATGAATCAGAATATGTATTAAAAATTCTGGGTGTGTTGTCTTTCGGCTTTTCCCGGTTAGGGGTCGCCACAGCGGAACTCCGGTCTGCTAATGATTGGCAGTAGATTTTGACGAACGCCGAGGTGCCAGCTCGACGTTCAACCTTCAATGAAGGCATGCCCTTTACTTACTAATACTGGGTAATTAGGAAAGTTTAACCTATTTATATCTTCTTTCAAAATCAAGTTTCTTGAAGAAAAACTAGTTGAGGTTTATGTAAGTTAGGATATTTAAATAAACTTCTCCTTTTAACATTATTGTTTAATCCATTAATGTTAATAGATAAACACTTCATATTCATATTATGCTATGGAATATGAGTAGCCTTAAATATTCATAGTTGTGGAAAATCATTTATGAGTTTAAAGAGAATGATAGATATATATGTGATACAGTAATATAAATAATCATGGCAGACACCAAACAATAGTAACTTGAAAACAAAAATCTAGTACTGATCAAATCAACTCAACACCCGACACAGTGAGGTATAAAACCCCATAGAAATACCATCCAAGCATTCCCTCTACCTATGCTTACTATGCATCAAAAGCCCAAGCTAAGAAACAGTACATATATTAAGACAATTATATCACTATGTAATGTAAGTTCAGCATAAATTGAATCCACTATAATACTTTATGTATAATAAACATTTAACAAAGTATATTTGTAAATTTCTTAAAAAAAGAAAACGTAAACATTTGTAACCCAAGTACTTGAATAATTATATAAAGTTAAAAAGACAAAAAGGTAATATAGTTTTAGTGGAGGAGTCTAACAACAACATAATATGAACTGCAAAAAACATGATAATATGAGAAAAAGCAAGACATACTAAAATCATTCAGACCATTTGATAGCACAGCCTTCACTAGACTAGCGCGTGTTTGATACTAATTAAGCTAAGTAATAAAAATAATATTTGTAGAGTAGAAACTGAAGACATTGAAATATTATTGCATAATACAAAAATAAAGACAAAAAACTCTTATTAAAAGTTTAACTAATCATTTTACCTTAAACTATATATGAGCTTCCATAAACACAGCTTGTGACGCATCCATCCCCAAAAAATGATAACCAAGTCCAACACAAATTGTTAATGTGTTATAAGATTGAACAACTTCTGTTGAATAAATTAGCTACTATGTATCCACAAACATTCACACTGAAGCATTTGCATAGAACAAGGCATACATAATACTAAAATTAACACTCTTGCTCTTATGGGCAAAGTAGACAAGCACAGTGCAAAAGAACTTAGAATAGCATGACCATGTTTAATACAATTTAACATGTTCTTGTTAATAAACAATAGTGCCTAAAGTAAAAAAAAAAAAAAGTAGTAAAATGCGTTTTTATACAAGAATGTTAAATTGCTCTGGTCACCTTTGTCTGATATCACAAAACAAAACTAGTTTAAACTTTTAGTATACTAGTATTGAACCACAACACTTTGAGGCATAAAACTTATCGCTGATCTATCATATTGACAAATTTTACCATGCCTATATGTTAATTGATATTGTATTATTTTCATACATTTGCACTGTAGTGACAAATTAATTACTAATTCATCCTCCATACAGTAGGACAACCCACATCAGGGATATTAAGTTCCATATTTGTAGTACATATTATGATATAAGCTTGTTTTCTGATCTAAAACTAAACATAACCAAGAACACCTGCAGTTGCACTATCAGGATAAATTAAAAATGCATTGCAAAAATTCTGAAAGATTAAACCGTTTTGTATAACGATCATAAAAACAGTTAACTACGTAAAAGTATAATTATTTTCTGAAAAGAAATCTGTTTGACAGTTCATGACACGCAGATTTAGAATTCAATGTGTAGTGTCAGACGAGTTTCAATGACTGCAGTTTAAAAAATAGAAGGAACAGCCACTTTGATTAGTAATATTAATTTTTGGCCTAAGAAGGAAAAAAATCTAAATATATTAAAATTAATAATAAGTATAGCAATGAAAAATTGAATATTCCTTATACAATTGCATTATCTAACAAAAGACTAGCTCACAGGTCATAAGTATAAGAAAGGCTTATCCCTTTTGTTTCAAAAGTATTTAACTGTTTCTGTTGACTAACTTGTTATAAGATCTGAAGCATTTTAGAAAAAAAATGTGCCCAGTAAAGATAGTGACTTAAAAAGTTGACTACCCAGGCCCTCTGCATATATGACATGTACATTCCAGCCAAAGGTAATGCAAACAAGGCTTTTCAAGAGCAAGTGTGCCAAAGAGCGGTGCAGGACATCAGCACTTTGGGTGGTGATATGGGGAATATGCATCAGGTTTGATGAAGGGTAACTATTATGACATTGCATGCCATAAACAAGGCATAAGACATTGACAAGAACATAAGAACACTACTTAGTGCAGCAGCACCTCACTCTGGTGGAAGATTTCCTGGTGTACCTAATTGGGCATAGGGAGAGGATGGTCATATTCAGTTGTGGACTGGATGTGAGAGCTGGCTAGTTCTGACTGCATTATCATCTCTATGGATGCACCAGCTTCTGGTATCAGCTGCAACACCCTGCACAACAGTATATAGAGATGTCCACATGGTTCAGAGATTCTGTCATCTGCTAGTGTGCCCACTACAGGGAAACTTAGACATTTATTTCAGTGCTGTCACAGGATGTTGTTTTTATGTTTTCACTAATTCTACTGGTAGAAGGTCTAGTACACAGATAACTACAGGCACATGTCTGATGTCACAATATCACTTCCGGTTGACAAGGATGGTAGTGTGCATTTAGCACAGTTTAATGACATTGTGGCACTGTAGCATCAACATTGCAGGGCTCACACATGTCCACCATGCATAAGCAGATTATGCAGGGACATGTTGAAAGACCAGTCTTGTTGATGTGTGGTGGACATTCTGTAACTTTTAGCCCATCCAGGCTACTCATAAGTCTATAGACAAAACAGGATCTGTGAGCCACTCTGTTTGTGATATACATCCACACTCCACAGGGAAGAGATGTGGTGATTTTTGACATTGGCATATCTCCAAATTTGCCCCTCGTGTAGATATAACACTTGAGACTAATTAGTAGATATGTAAATCAGTGATCTAAGCACAAACAGCTGCTGTGACACCATTCTAAAGATGATGAATAAATTTACATTCCTCCAAGCCTTTTGGCTTTTTAGTAATGATCAATGCTACGTTTGTCTCCTTTTCATGGACTACGATATCTGGTTTTCTTACATCTGCATTTCAACTGTTGGTAATGGATGATCTCATGTGATATAAACTTCATCATTCTCTATAACGCTTCGTGGCTCATGTTTCCAGTGCTTGTCAGCTACTTCAGCATTGTAAGGTTTGCACAATCCCTAATGCAACAGTCTTGCCACATTATTATGCCTTTCAGTATATAGGCCCTCTGCTATTAGTATATCACAACCAGCAACAAGATGTGTGACTGTTTCCAATTCTGTTTTACAAAACCTGCATTTGTCTGCTTCTCCCACATATTCAATGTACTGTTTAAGCCAATGTGTATATAATCTCCTATCCTGGGCTGCCAATATTAACCTTTCACCTTTTGGTTTAAATCCACCTCTCTTTAACCATTCCTGAATCAGATCAGTTCTCTACTTGCAACTACATTTATGCCTTTTCCACATTCCTTGCCTTCACAGCTGATACTTCTCATATTCTTTTGTTTTTTGGCATATTCAGTTGCTGCCTGATTTTTGTCTACTTCTGCTTTGATTTATATTCCCACTTGACACCGATATGCTTCTGCTAAACTAAGCAGGGAAGTCATCTTAGACTTATTCTCCTTATGTTTTAAAACTTTCACTATGTTTGGATCTGGTGAATTCAGCAGGTACGTATGCAGTCCTGTGATTGCAGATCCATACATGTATTCATTTTCGAGGAGGTCCATGCATCCTTCAGAATGAGGAATATATAATCATAGTATGCCCTGATTTTTATATATTATTTGACAAGCATGAAGCATTTTTTTTTCTTGTCCATCTAATGTAATACCTTTTCGGGCCTGTCAGTCACCTCAAAACTGCAAGTTAGAACAGGAAGAGCAAACTGATTTGTAGTTTAGACTTTGTTCATAGATGTCAGGGCTGTTTTCAGTATTAATTTTAGTGTTCTAAAATCTTTCTTACTGAGTTTTGTTCACATTTGTTCATGTTTTATTGTTGATTTTTCATCAATTCCCAAATATTTATATACTCCCTCCTGCTCAAGTTCCTTTAAATCACATTCCTGTCGCAAACGGATATTTTCTTGTGCTGCAGCTTTCCTGCTTTAAATGTTACTTTTGCACATTTATTAAGACCAAATGGCATTCTTATATCATCAGAGAAAGCGCTAACCACTTGCAGTTGTGCTTTCAGTTCCTCATCTGATGGACTATGCAGTTTTTATCATCCACAAAATGAACATGAGAATACCATGACTTAATCTGTTAAGCAGACAGCTTAACAGGTTAAGGGCAAGACAAAAGAAAAGCAGTGACAAAGAGTCATACTGCAATATCCCCCTTTGAATTTTTATCCTTGGAATAATAAGTTGTCCTTTATCATCACTTAGATGCAAAGTGATTTGCCACTGTTTCATAGTCTTTGTAATGTAATTTGATCGGTGTTGAGTGTATCTTACACATCTGTAAGTACTACTTTATCCATGAATGTGGGATGCTGCCTGATGTTTTTTTTTTTTGTAATCTATCAATGCCATACTTAGATTCTTCTACATTTTACAATTCTCCATTATGACTTAATTTAACAACAGAATATTCAGATTCTTCCACTTTTTACAATTCTCCATTATAACTGTTTTTAACAATGGAATACTGTTTGTTCCATATGACTTTCTTTTGTTACCCTTTTGTTCTATTGCCCTGATTAAGTTTTCTTTTAAATGACTATAAACTCTGTCAGCATCAATTTGAAAATATAGTTTATACATCATTGAAAGGCAAGTTATTGGTCATCAATTTTTTAGGATAGCTTGCAGGTTCACTCAAGGAAGAGATTGGTTTCAGTTCGGGATGGACACATAAGTATTTCTTACTCAGAGCTAAGTCTTAGTGAAAATGATTGCATCAGAGTTGCCGTTGCCTCCTGCTCCTTCCCCTGCTGTGCAGCTCCAACTGAACTTTTTGTACTGGTTTCCTACTGAAGGCTCCTAAGTGTCTTCACTTAGCAAGTGATCAGATGCTTCCTGTCCCACCTATTCCACCTTAATTTGGGGGCTCATTGTTCCAGCATGCTGTGATTTTACCAGAACTGGATTTTCTGCACTGAATCCTTCACTTCACTATAACTTCAGCTTCTATTTGTTTAACTGCTATTTTACCAATCTTCTGTTCTGTAGTCCCCTTTTGTAATCTTACATTTTGTATTGTGAAATTTTTCATATCCAGGTGCCTTTACCTGCATTTCTCTTCAAATATTTTTGAAGCTGCTTTTTTGTGTTGATTAATTTAGCTTTCTCCTTTAAATAAATCTTGCACTACATCAGATGTCTTTTTCTTTACAATGTCCATCTTTCTTTTTTAAACTTTTCAAAAATCTCTAGGTTTTTGTTCTTTGTATTTTCCTACTTGTACTGTTTCTTCTTTTTCCATATAGCCTAATGTTTCTTGGTCTATATAATGCTTTTCATGGATGTGTTGTATTAATGAACACAAATTTACATTTGAAGGATTTTGACAGTTTTCCTTGTGCAAGTGTTTTTGTTTCATCTAATTTCTCTCAATCTTTTTGACTATCTTCTATGTGGAAATTCTGGGCTTCTTGCATAAGAATAACAATACATAATTTCTTCCGTATCCTCAATAGTCTGGTATATCATCTTTATGGCTCTTTTTGACCTGTCATTTTTTGTGTTTTTGTGGATGACTACTTCCTTCTACAATGGGGAAGCATCCTCCCCCTGAGCCTGGAGTAATGTTTCCATGCCTTGAGGATTTTACACTGTCATTTTTTCCACTTCAGGCACGAGTGGATATACCCAGGGACTTTCTTATCCTTGGACTTGTGCACCCCACAGTCCATTTTGTAACCTACCTCTGTCCATGAAATATGCTATACATAACACAGCCTATATATCAGTGTTGTCCTGGTGAGATTTTGTGAAAACAGGGTCTACTATGTGACTGTACTAACCAAGACTCGAGGATGATTTCAGTTCCAGCAGCAGTACTCTACTTTTCTTTCTGTTGCATCCCCTGAAACAATCATGCAAAATATGTGGTCTGTGCCATGATGTATAATACCAGCATGGCCTGTGTGATGACATCCAGAACTTGTACAGTGGTATGGTATGCAGGGATAAGGAACAGACAGTGCTGTTTATGTCAGTGGTGGCAAAAACTGCATCCATCAGTTCATCTAAGAGGCAGATGGTCACTGTACTCTGGTCTAACTCTGCAAATCAAGCTGTTCTTGGCCATGAAAGGTTCCTGATGAGAGGTAGCGTCTCACAGGCCCAACTTGTTCAAATGACAAAGACCATTCCTGACACAGCATCACTCTTTGCTTTGACCACACATGCCCACACAACTGCCCATGGTCAGTTTCACATACATTGTCACAGGCGCAACTTAGTTGCTGTGACATCTTGCCAGGCTACAAGCTTTCAGTCTTGTAGTTCTAAACCATCAATACCCCCTGTGGGCAGACAGAGCATGATGCGTACACATAACCATCATTCAGGTTGTGGACCAGTGACATGGACTGCATTAACCTGAAGACTGCAGGTCATACACTGCATATCACCAAATGTTTTTGACATGGCAGTTCCACCTTGCCAATGGAAGATGTGATGCCTGACACCCCACAGTCTGACACCAGACTGCTTGGCTACTATATTCACCTTCCATGACCCTGGCTCCTTTAATAACCTTGCAGCCACCTGTCTCTGGGTCCACCCATCTGTGCAAATGATGATGAATATGCCCTGCCCACCCTTAACCTGTGCAAGAAAAATAATGGCTAGGAGATAACAGGCCCCATCCACACACTGTCTTGCATAGAATAAGTTTGATAATGAATTCACCATTTTAGTCTATATTGTCTGTAATATTGTGGGCAAGATGCTGCATTTTTGTCACTGCTACCTTGTGCGATGCCTTGCTGATGCTTTCTTCCCCTGAGAATGACTGCATGCCTGTTCCACTTCAGTATGCCTGCCTGCTCCTCCTCAGACTGCCTGCCTGTGCCTCCTGAGATTGCATAACTTTCCTCTTCATCCATTGCTCCAACAGAAATGTCGGGCCATTCTGCGATGTTTTACTGCTGAAGCTGTTTCTGAACAATCAAATTTTGAGCCTGGTACATACAGATCACTTGCTTTATGGTTCATATAGACAGTGAAGTGCCCCACCTGACGCATCCAGGCAGAAGAAGCCTCCCTTAAGCTGCAAAAAGCACATTCTGCCACATTCTGTTTTTGTATGTGCAATCTGGACCATGGTCTGGAGATTGTAGTTGGGGTCATCAACCAATGTTTCAGTGCATATTCTTCATTTTCTTATAGTTCTCCACCTCTTAATACAAGAAATCTGGGCAAAGTCAAAAATAATGGGGAGACAATTATCTAAAAATAGTTTCAAATTTTAAATATTTTTTTAAGCTTAGAAAGTTGCTAGAATAGCAGGTTTTCTGTCAGCATGCATTTTCTGAAGAATATGCAGTCTGAAACTTAAATATCTGTCATTATTTAGAGATTTCAGTCCTTACCCGTGGTGGTGGTGCTGCGGTAGTGTTGTCGCCTCACAGTAAGACGCTGTCTGGTTCGATTCTCAGCTAGAGTGTCTTCTGCATGGAGAAAACGTGAATGGGCATACCTTCGTTGAAGGTTGTGCATCAGGTCTGACAAGCCAGTACATAAAAATCAACTGCCAATCATTAGTGGACCGGAGTTCCGCTGTGGCGACCCATAACCGGGAAAAAGCCGAAAGAAAGATTTAGAGATTTCAGTCCTTAAGGGTTTACAAGAAAACCACAAGAAATAGACCAAAATATGAGTAAAAAATGTTTCGTTCTGCAAAAATCTGGACAGTTGAGAAGTGTGCATCCTTTGCATTACACAGTAATGACACCACTATATGTGTCTTGATTATGTGGCAACCGTATATGCTGTCCTGTATACATGCCAACATGTATCCCTTCTAAGTGAATGGCCCTGAAGAAGCCATCCCATATGAAACATTTAATGAAAACATTGATCAGGCATGTAACAGATTTAAAAATCATGGGAACAGAGTGGTACTCATGAAAAAAATATATATATAGCTGATATCCTGACCATTGCAAACCACCTAGCAGTTGAAGAAGAAGATGTCCAGTTTGTTGATGTATCTGAAACCCTATGCACCAGGTAGGGACTGATGGCATTATGTGGATAACCAATAGTTCCCAGGACATCATAGAAATTAGCAATGGGTAAAATGACTGCATAGTGCTGGTTCTTTTCACAAAAGTCTCCAGAAACCATACAAGCTCTTCACAAACATTCTAACAGCCTTTACACTGGCAATTTCTGGCATTCGGAACAAATGTATCCCATGGGATGGTGCACCACTTTATACATTTCTGAATCTCTCTTCCATGTTTTATAGTGTCATTTTCATAATCCCTGAATCTCACTTGCATCAGGAAACTAATTTTCATATCATTATTAGGACATCTGCATACTCTGTACACTGCACAATTTGCACCTAACATGACTGCTCTGCTAGTATTGATGAATCATAGCCTGATTGCAAACTGCCACTTTCTGTACTATTTTGTGGAGAGCAATGCTTTATCTATGAATACTAGCCATATTGTCAGCAATATAACATTCCTGTGCAGTCATAACCTTAAAGCGATGTGCATTAGCTGTGCTATACTAAACTTAACTGTGCTACTATAAAGCCTTACTCTGCTTATGCAGTAGACAGTATTAACAACACTGCTCTGCAAAACAGGGATTTTAAGGAATATAGTACTGCTCAGTGATGTTGTTTTGCTCAATATGCAGTAAAAGCAGCACTGCTTTATGCAGCGCATATTCAAGCACATCACAGGGGGAAGCATAAGCGCATCACAGGGGAAGCATACTTTTCTAAGCAGAGTTGTGAAATCATGCTCTGCAAGTTATGATAAAGATGCAAAGTAGAGAATGTTTAAAAATGTATGCAGAAATAACATTTCACACTATACTGCTGAATTAAAGAGGGGCACACATTGTTAGCAGCATGACACAATTGCAAGGTGGCCTATTCTTACATAACTGATGCTGAGGTCCAAATGGAATTGTAATATTTTGCATTTGCATTGCACTTTATTGCAGTAGAGAAGTAACAGTTGCACCGACTGCTGAATTTAAAAATGACATTGCTTGCCAGCATCACAACCCATTTGTGTAATGACAAAATCTGAAGCATTATGTACAGCCTGTACTTAAACTCGTGTTATTATAAAACTGGTACAACGTTTAACTTCTTCATTCTGTTTGTGATATAGACAATGGCAGTTCCACAGCTTTGTGTAACAATGATGACAAGAAGCATATACTGGTATTCAATAATACTCCATTGTAATTTTGTGACAAATGACTGTGAATCCTGGAATTACTAAATAAGTATAGCAAAACTAAAGAGGACAGCAAGGTTTGGCAATCATTACTTTACTTTAAAGTGATACTTTAGAGGGAGTCAAGCCACCCCTTCCTGCAACTCCCACACCCCATGCTATTTATATCCATATATCTATATGGCTATAGATATATATATAAATATCCATCTGTGTGTATACTAAAAGCAAGATCACCGTTCTCCTAGGCACAGTGATCACAGACATAGTATATCAATGTCCCCATTTTCACTAATTCACTCTTGTTATTCCAGGGTTTCTATTTAAGAGTCTTAGAATTTAAACGTATCACTACCATTTTGCTTTATTTATTGTACATATAAAACCAACCATACTGAAAAGTAATAACTTTTCCATGTGGATGTGATGTTTCTCTTTGTATGTTATTATGTTCATAAAGTAAAATGCAGCATTTTACAATCCCTGTGGAGAAATAACATTTGATACTATATACATGGGACACACACTGGTAATAATATAGTGTTATTGTGGACAGCTGCATTAGCATGGAGAGATGAAGGTCTGACTATGACCTAGATGGCTTGATTCCAGTTAGTAACCAAGACACCTGATTTACCAATAAAAAAGAAGGGAGGAATGATTCAATATTGCTAACTCCCTTCTCTTCAAAGGGCAAAGTAGGCCTCCATGCCTGGCGCACACACTCCCAACATATAGTCCTCATAGGAGATTGAAGGCCATATAAGATTGCTGGCTCCCGAGGGAGTACGGCAGACTTGAGGTGTTATTTCATCTGCAGAAGTGAATGACATGACCTTGCTGACACCCATTACATACCAAAATCTGAAGCAAATTTCTTTGCATGCACCATGGGATTAGAAATAGGAATAATAAAACCTCTGACGGCTACCTACATGACAGCCTCTCTCAATTAGCTCTCACCCCATCCATCCCCAGTGAAAAGAAGATGAAAAGGCACTTGCTCAGAAGGAGAATGATGGTTCATAAGCAGTGGGAGAGAAAATGTTACAAAAAAATGATACTGTTGTAAACCCACAACCCCTGTTCTGAGATACCCATTATGGAGATGGCATTGCTGTCTAGTATGGAATTTTGCTTTGCAGTTTATAGTGACAGAGAAGTAAGTAGCACTATTTTAATGATTACAGAAAACATTTTTTTTGCACTACTGAATAAAGAAAAATGCACAAAGTGATTATGAGAAAAAAATAGCTGCCTCCCAATTTATACTATGAGAGATCACAACTCAACATTAATAACAAACACTTTGGAACTACACTGCAATATCACTGATTATCACAGCTCTTAAACATATTAGAAATCTTATATACCATTCAAAATTAATTACTTAATTGAAACAATGGTTACACCCCTCACTTCCTTAAAGCTAAAACGCTGTCAATATGAAAAACATGTTATGCAACAAATACAAAATATATATATAAAAATATATGTACATAAAAACATACAATAACAATAAAAAATATATAAAAACTGTTGCTTTATTATAAAATACACAGGAAACAACAAACAAAATCACTTTTTCATAAGTTTACGTGATTTTAAAATAGGTTTCAGGGACACAGATTTATTGAGGCCAGAGCCTAAATGTGCACCCAGCCTCAAGATCCAGTTAAGCTCAACATTCTCAGGGTCATTAACCATGTCACCCAACCTAATACTATCCTGCACAACCTGAAGAACTTGAAAAAGAAAAATGCGTGTGGGTCCTAAGCATTTAGAGTGCTTAGCAAGAGCACTATATTCCAGCCCCCTCTGAGTGCAGTACACATGATCCCTAATACACTGTCTCAATCGTCGATTTGTTTTCCCAATATAAAATCTAAAACATCCCACACTATGAGCAATATAGACTGAATTCTTGGTATTACAGTCCGCAGTTGTTCTAAGTTGCCAAATACGTCCAGTATCAGGATGCTTAAAAGATGTGTTCTCATCAACATATTGACAAAAGTTGCAGCTTGCACACTTCTTGATGCCAAACCCTCTCACATCCATAGGGATACTATCTGTAGGATAACATAGTCTCTGCTTAAGTGTTCATTTGTTCTTATAAACAAACCTAGGTCAAGTACCCACTACTCCACCTAATTTCTCATCCACCTGTAAAATGTTCCAGTTACATCGCATAATCTCCCTAATGCCCCAAATATACTTGGTAAATGATAGAATCACAGGTAAACTATCATCCCTCCTCTGAGGACGTTTAGCACAGGGAGATCTAGAGAAATATGGTTTGGTCCTTGTAGACCTATCATTCAATGTTACCAGAGAGTATTTTGATACCTCAGTTTGAGTGTACCCCCTCCCCAAAAACTCTTGCCTTAACGTATCCAGCCTATTAATAAGATCTCTCTCTTCACAAGATAGACATGCAAGCCGCTCTCTCAAAAACAAAAATGTTGTGTTCAAGTACCAATTCCAACAGAAAACATAACAAGTCAATATGTTGGGCACTGAACTGACTATGTCTTATTAAATAAGATCTAACCTGCTGATAAGGGGAGACCTGTTGTCATTTTGGATTTCAACTTTTATGTAAAGCAATTTAAAATTATGCTTCAGGATGAAAATGTTTATAGATGTATTGATGTAGGTTTTATTGAAGCAATGAAAAATGAGGTGATTTCTAGCCTTTATGAATGTGTGTTTTTAGGTATTTTAACAAAAGATATATTTGAGTACTTTACAGTTGAATGTCCCCTTGTACCAAAGCTACATGGACTCCCCAAAATATATAAAAATCCCACTCATCCTAGTTTTAGACCAATTGTGTCTGGTTCAGGATGTTTAACTGAACCAGTATTGATATACGTGGACAAACAACTTAAAGGAGTGCTAGAGAAATGTCCAACTGTTTTGAGAGACACTGAACATTTTTTGGGAGATTTGTTGAAAGCAGTAGGAGGTCGTACCTGTGGTGAATTACTTCTGGTTATGATGGAAGTGGAAGTTGTATTTATGTCCATTCCTAATCAAGCAGGAATTGATATGGTTAGATCTTATTTAGTAAGAAATAGTCGGATCAGTGCCCAACATATTGTTTTCTGTTGGAATTGGAAATTGAACGCAACGTTTTTGTATCTGAGGGAGCATACTATTGGCAGACAGCTGGTGTGGCTATGGGGCACCAGCTGTGCCAATAGTTATGTGAACTTAGTCATGGCAGAGTGGGAGTATTGGAATATTGTGATTGTAGGAATGAATGCAGTGAGCTTTTACCGACATTTCGTCGATGATCATTTATTTTATGGAATAAAGATGAAAATGATTTAATTCAGTTTCTGGGTAAGCTCAACAGTACTTGTGAGTTTTTGAGATTTACGTGCAAATATTCATCTAGCAAAATTGACTTTCTTGATGTTGAAATTCTACTTGATCCAATGGGTGTCACATCTACAAGGATGCATAGGAAGGAGTGTTTTCGCCCCTCATTTCGGCATAGGGGTAGCATGCATCCACAGTATGTTTTCTCTAGTGTGGTTAAAGGCCAGACTTTGTGGATTGCATGTCTGTCCTGTGAAGAGAGAGATCCTATTAATAGTCTGGCTATGTTAAGGTAGGTGTTTGTGGGGGGGGGGGTGTACACTCAAACTGAGGTATCAAAAGCCTTTACGGTAGCATTGAATGATAGGTCTACAAGGGCCAAACTGTATTTCTCTAGATCTCCCTGTGCTAAACATCTTCAGAGGAGGAGGGATGATAGTTTACCTGTAGTTCTATCATTTATCAAGGATGTTGGGGGCATTAGGGAGATTATGCGACATAATTGGCACATTTTACAGGTGGATGAGAAATTAGGTGAAGTAGTGGGTACTAGACCTAGGTTTGTTTATAAGAACAAATGAACACTTAAGCAGAGACTATGGTATCCCACAGATAGTATCCCTATGGATGTGAGAAGGTTTGGTACCAAGAAGTGTGCGAGCTGCAGCTTTTGTTAATATGTTGATGAGACCACATCTTTTAAGCATCCTGACACTGGACGTATTTGGCAACTTAGAACAACTGCAGACTGTAATACCAAGAATTTAGTCAATATTGCTCATTGTGTGGCATGTTTTAGATTTTATAGTGGGAAAATGAATCAACAATTGAAAGGTATATTAGGGATCATATTTACTGCACTCAGAGAGGGCGGAATATAGTGCTCTTGCTAAGCACTCTAAATGCTTAGGACCCACACATGTTTTTCTTTTTTAAGTTCTTCAGGTTGTGCAGGATAGTATTAGGTTGGGTAACATAGTTAATGACACTGAGAAGGTTGAGCTTAACTGGATCTTGAGGGGGTTCCTATTACTTGATCGAACATTTAGGTTAGTGAATACCTAAACGTCGATCTGGTAATAGCGAAAGCAAAAAAACGCGAACGGACGATTTAACACAGGGAAAGAATTCCCTTGGCCGTTATGCAGATTTTGCCCCTTTCCCCACTGTAGAACAATCTCAGAGTTGGTATATTTAGTTATGGGGGTTGAGGGGTATGGGGGGGTGAATCCCCCCCCACATCATTTTGGTTTAAATTTTTTTTTTTTTTTTTGTGGCTGAGGGAATTCATTCCCTACATTAAGTCAGCCATTCGCTGTTTTAATTTTTCAATATTACAAGATCGACATTTAGGTATTCGCTAACCTAAATGTTTGATCAGATAACATAGACACTCTTCAGGCTGGGTGCATCTGTGTCCCTGAAACCTATTTTGAAATCATGTAAACTTAGGAAAAAGTGATTTGTTTGTTGTTTCCTGTGTATTTTATAATAAAGCAACAGTTTTTTATATGCTTTTATTGTTATTGTATGTTTTTATGTATATATATATATATATATATATATATATATATATATTGTATTTGTTGCATAACATGTTTTTCATATTACCAGCATCTTAACTTTAAGGAACTGAGGGGTGTAACCATTGTTTCAATTAAGTAATTCATTTTGAATGGTATATAAGATGAGTTGTTAAAGGGTATGGTTGTCTGAAGAAGCAATGTTATCATTGTAAAATTGCTTACATCCTACATTAAAGCTGTGTTATCCCGATATTGAATGGTTGGTCTCCTTTGGCTTGTTTCCACACAAATTTTTTTCAATTTGGTGTTTTGCTATTTCGTGTGGTTTATCACTGGTCTCCTACTTGCTACCTATTAGAAATCTATTAATGTTTTAAGTGCTGAAAGATCTCGTATTTGGTGAACACTAGTGTTCACTGTGTGCTCTTAAACTGTATGTCAGAACATCACATATATTGTTTTGCATGCTGTCGACATCTTTGTACTTCGGACTTTGTTTTGCTGCAAGTGATGTCCTGAGTTTGAGTTCAAGCAGCTCACAGAGTGAAAAGGTGAGTTTCTTGTTTTTAAGAAATGTTTGCTTTCTCTGAGTTTGTGCAACTACATTGGTAATATATAGACACAATTGTGTAGGAGTACATGCCACACCTCAGGGGAATGATGGAATTTATCCACCACCACCACCACAAGAAAAACAACATTTTTAATACTGTATTCCACCACAAGAAAAACATTTTTAATACTATATTCTGCTTTTTATAGGGAATTGCTAGGTTTACATTTTTGTTGAATTTGGACCTTATGTTCGTAATGTAAGGAAGAAAAGTTGTTTCATAATAAAATTTCTGTAAGAAGTTACCACTCAGTTTGAAGAGAAGGTGGCTGCCATTTTCTTGTGGTATTAGCTGCAACTTAATTTATGCAGCTCTTCATTTCATTTAGATTAATCTCTAACAGGAGATCTAGCTGAAGTTTTGATTACTTTATATCTTACCTGTATAAGAAGCTGTATGAGAACAATATGCACTTTAGATGTTTTAACGGGCAGAACTGCCTCTGGATTGGCACTTCCATAAAACAACTCATGAAAGATATGGGCCTAGCTTGGCCACTTTGGAAAACCACATAAAATAATCAAGATTACCGGTCATTTCTAATCCTATGGCATAACTGCAAACTACAAATTAAAACCATCAGCTTGGCATATTTACACACCCAATTAGTTCCACATTAGTGCAGACCAAACAATTATGGAGGGTAATTAAGAACGCAGAATGTTACAACAATAACAATAACAGGAAGCACCCCTTTCTCTGTCTCTGCTGGTTGCCTCCCCTCTTTCATTTTGAGTCATTGCTCCCACCATTATTGTTGTCTTTGTCTAGATTTCTTGTGCTATGAGATTGAGAGGTATGAATCCAAATGCAAACAGCGTACCTCCAAACTACTATCTAATCCTTTGAACATATCTTCAGCTCTGTACAAGCTCAAGAATAATCCACCCACTCCATAATTCCTGTTCCAAAGACCTCATCAGCCACATCCATGCAGGATACTTTCCCAATATCCATCCTCTGGTCAAACACAAAGCTATTCCAGAAACTTATTTATGATCGGTACTTTCAGCACCTAACCTAATATGATCTTCTAATAGTCTCACAACATGGAGTTAGAAGTAACCCAACACCCTTATAGCTATCTTTACTGTGACTGAAAATATTCTCTTCCATTGAAAAGAGCTGGTAGACTGGAGCACTTCTCATAGACATCCACAGAGCCTGGATCTGATGATACCATCTGGATCAAAAAAGGTATAATCTTTCTAGTTCAACCAAGTAACTCAAATATAGACCCAGGTGTATTCTCAGCCAAAGTCACTCAGGGATCCAACCTAGGCCCCATATTATTTTCACTTTTTCTTATTAATATAACCCAAACCTTCCACTCTGCTATCACAACCTAGTATGCTGATAATATCAACCTTCATAGAAAGGGACCCTCCCTCAAATAAACCTAAACTTCACAACAAGCACGGTTCTCTTCCCTGTGCAGTTGGCTAGTAAGCAATAAATTAACTCTGAATGTTTGAAAGACAGCTGCCATGTTTTTCTGGTACTTGGCACACACTCTATTCTGGCTGACAGACCAGAAGACGAAGGCTATGAACTAGTTATAAGTTGCTTCATGTGACTTATTGATTCCAACAAGCCTACAGCTGCCCAGTTTGTAACCTTGAACAAGACACTTGACCAGATCCTGCTTTTGGGGTAATTGAGAATTTATGATAGACTCCTTAATGGTGTCCTGGACTGCATGCCAAGTATCTATGTGCCCTAACTACAAATAAAAACTCCAAACAGGGAGAACATTTCAGTAGTAAAGCAGAATGACATCCTTGACTTTATTTTAGATCAGTCACTGTCATTTAAAAAGCACACTGAGGCTGCAGCTGCTGGAGTTTCCACTCAGCTTAAAGCTACTTCAGCTCAGCCAGACAGGTACTTGTTAAAATGTTTCAGTGCCCAGGTTAGAAGATATACTCCCCACCATCTCCTTCCATTTGACCCATGATAGCAGTAAAATTCAAGTCGGCATAAATCTGGAGATTTATTTCTAACTGTTATTTATTATATTTGTATGTACAGGTATATGTACGTATATGTGCCCAGCATACCCCCTGTAACCCCGACTATGCCTGCTCATCAGTGCCATCATCTTCAGAAGATGAAGTTCCTCTGTCATACATGTAGAGGTCCACCATGCTGATGCCAGACAATGCTACACCTGTGAATACATCAAAACAAACAAGCAAACAAACACAAATGCAAAAGAAATAAGTAACATAATACTTACCTTGTAAAGAACCACATGTTCTTCATCAAACAGCATGGATTCTGGGCTGATAAGAGTACAATGACTGCTCTATGTCTGATACTATATTAACTTATATGGGTAAAGGAAATTTTACTTGACCTCTGCTCATTGGCTTAATGAGTGTCTTTAACATGTTCAACCACCCAATTGCACTTTTCCATCTGAAAGACATTGGGTTCAGCCTTGATGCCACTCATGGGTCAAAGACTTTCTATCCAAATGTTCACTGCAAGCAAAGGTAGGACCTGTCTTTTCCAATGGTTTTCATTCAATCTGGAGTCCCACAAGACTCCATTTTAGCACCTCTTCTGCTGACAGGCATAATCATCTATGAGTCTAATCCCTTGCATCATACAACTGAAACTTAACTTCAAAAGGATGTTCATCAACTACAACACTGGCTAAACTCCAAGAAACTATTGTTCAATGCTAAAAATGTCAGTCCATGTTATTTGGCACCCATAAAAATCATCCAAATCCACTCAACCCTTTCATATCCTTGACTGTCTTAACAATCCCATAAACATTTGGGCATCCTTTAAACATTTTAGGGATCTGGCTAGACCAGTTGCTAAATTTCCATTAGCACACAGAAAAGCTGAGAGCCAAAATCAACAGTCTACGCTTCTGGACTAAAAAAAAATATCTCAGTTCTTTTCACACACAGAAAGACCTGCTATAGCTAAAAGGCATCCCCCTGCTTATTGCTGAACTTGAGTATGGCCTTGCCTTGTTTACATCTACATATGTCAAAAACATTGCCACCTTTCAGATCCTCTGCAATAAAATGTGTTGAGTTATAGCTAAGTCACCATGCAATGAATACAGCTCTCTTATTTTTCGAAGTCTAGGTGGTTTATAATACAGGCCAGGTTAAATTTTCTTGTTTTTTTACTCTTCAAAATAGTCAGACTGGACACCCTCCAACTTCTAAACTTTTTACTGCCACTCAAAGCTGTAACCTAAGAAGCCAAGACAGAACTGGCCCTTATCTATAAACCTCTTATCTCAGACTGCACTTTATTAGCCTTTGCTTCTCAGTACTGGCCCCCAAGACTATAGTAGTCACTTCCTCCTGATTTAACTGATTACACAAACTCCTCCTTGTTCAGACCACAGTTTAAACAATATTTACTAATACAATTTAAATGCAAATGTCCATCTAAATGACATGTTACATACACCAATACCTTCAACTACATAGGTTCATATGTTCATAGGTAGGTACTAGGCTAGTAGCCTAGCCAAAAAGGTACCCTGGCTTTCGCCACTCAAGAAAATTATTTTCCTGTGTCCCTGTTGAGCAGAGTCACAGAGGTGATCCCCAGGGTGAATTTCCTGTTTCCCATCCAATCATCAAGATTTTTTCTTGAAGAGTGATAATGAGGAGCTTTGTTTGATATAGATAGATAGTTTGTTCCAGAGTGTGGGAAGTCTCTAAGACAGGAATCTATCCCTCCAGCATGTTTTGTTTATTGTGGTGACAAGGTTTAGGTCCCTAGAGCGTGTAGCTCAGAGGGATTGGGATTTCTTTAAGTGGAGCATGTCCAACAGGTCTGGGTTTGACATAGCTTTGTGTGTTAGGCAGAGATTGCCTCTGAGTAGGCGATATGTGATGGAGTAAAGCTGGAGTTTTTTGAGACAGTCTGTGTAGGGCATCTGTTTGAGGCCAGTAATCCTCTTTGTGAGGTATTTCTGTGGCCTTTCCAGTTGTTGTAGATGTCTTGTGAGGTACATACCAAAAGGAGCATTGTACTCTATAATGGTCTAATGAGTGACGAGTAGAGGGGAACAATGACCTCTTTTTTTCTGGATGAGAAACCTTTTGTTATGAGGTGTGACACATAGAAGGATTTCCTGACAACTGTGGCAATGTGATTATTAAAGGAGAGACTACTGTCCACCTGTGTCCCAAGGTCTCTTATCACACGTTTGGTGTTAAGTAGACTACCATCTATGTGGTAGATCATGGGTACAGAGTTTTTACCAAAGGGGAAGACAATGTACTTTTTGGCATTGAGCTTGAGGCCATGGCTTTGACACCAGGCATATGTCTCAGTGACGCCATTTTGTAGGATGTCCACATTGTTAGAAGTTTCAGTTATGACTCCTAGTTTGCAGTCATCTGCAAACGTCATTAGCACAAGACCTTCTGTGTTAGCCTGTACTTCATAGAAGTATATACCAAACAGGAGAGGACCTAGGACTGAACCCTGTGGTACTCCACTTGTCACTGGTCTGACGTCGGATTTGGAGTCTGCTACTTTCACAGTGTGGGTTCTGTCAGTGAGCCAGTTGGCAACCCATTTTGTGATATAGGGATTTATACCTAGTTTGAGAACAAATGCAGTTCGAGGATAAAGTTGAGTGTAATAAAAAATGGAACATGAACTAATAGTAAGAACACTCAACAACACATCAATAACTCCAAATTTAATTTTAAAAAGTTAAAAAGTTAAAAGGTAAGTGCTTTCGCGACCACACACTGTCGCTTCATCAAACAGAGTAACAATGCATTGCAGTATATATAGGTGTATTCACACCTTTGCACAATTAATTAATTGCTTAGTAATTAACAGCATAATGTCATCTAATTAATTCTGGTACATCTTTAAAATGCATACTATAGTTTATAGAATCTAAGAAAACAATACAGTGTGTCTACATAATTAAAATACAGGTAAAATTAATGTTGAAGTCTCCTGGCTTTTAGGAAAGGTTTAATAGAACAGGCACCATTCAGACCTGGGTATCTATCTGCATTTAGTAACAGTATCCATTTTTGCTCTGCTGCCTCAGTTATGTTATCTATATCTCTCCCTCTAGGATTCACATTTAGTGCTTGAATGACAAAAAACTTAAAATTGTGTGAAGAATCCTTATGTTTCACATGATTTGCTAGTGCACTTGTATCCTTTTTATTTTTAATGTCCCTGATGTGTTCTAAAATTCTGTCTTTAAAAGGCCTGTTTGTTTTACCTACATAAAAAACATGGCATTTTGTGCAGAAGGCAAAGTAAACTAAATGCATGGTTCTACAATCAGCATAGTAGTTCAGACTAATGCTAAAGTGTTTAAATGGATGTGTGCATGTTGCGTTAGAGTAGATATACTGACAAGCAGAACAATGTCTGCTTGAGAAAGTTCCTGCTCTTGCTGATTCATAAATTCTATTCACCTTGGGTTTGTTGCACAGATGTTGTCTCAAGGATTTGTTATTCCTAGATGTAAATGTGGGTGTGTCAGTTATAATATTCTGAAGTTCTGGAATAACTCCCAAAATATTCCAGTTCTTTTTTAGAATGTTGCAATAATCATTAATGTCACTTGAGTATTGCAACACTATTCTGAAGTTTTTGTTATGAATATTCTCAGATTTATTCTGAGATTCAGTAGATGTTACTTTTCTAAAGCGTGGTTGACATTTATCATTTCTGTGTGTCCAAGCCTCATGTATAGTATTATCAATGTCTTTTTCACAATAGCCCTCTCCATGAATTCTTGCTTGGTAATATTAAGTGCATCTTATGCATCTGAATCATCATTGTGTAATCTTAAGACTCTATAAATCTGGCCTTTCAACATGTTTAGTGAGTTTATCAATAATTCTAGAGTGGGGGATGGTGTCAAAAGCCTTGGCGAGATCTAGATAGGCTGTGTGAATCACCTTACACACGTCTTCAGCTTTGGTGACTGCTTCAAAGAAGTCAATCAGGTTTAGGAGACATAATATGCCTTTTACAAACCTGAATTGGGTGGGGTCCAGAGTTTGGGGATTACCAATGTCTTTGTTTATAAGTTTCCTGATGATACACTCCATGGCCTTTCAGACCAGACTAGTTAGGCTAATGGGGCAGTAGTTTCTGGGGTCCGTGGTGGCTCACCCTTTGTGGAGTGGGGTAACCGTCACTGTGCGCCATTCAGTGGGCACAAAGCCTGAAGTGAGGCTATGACTGAACATGGTGCTTAGGTGGAGTGCCAGTTCATTCTGTAGTTCATGTAGAACGTAGCCTGGGATGTTGTCAGGTCCCATGGATGCTGTGTTCTTGGCTTTGGAGAGTGTGGTTTTTACCTGTGCAGCCATGATTACAGGAACTTTGCATTCTCCCAGTATAGAGATGGGGCCTTTAGGGGGTGAGGGGGGGTAAAGTTAGCAAGTAACCTATCTGCCAGGATGTAGGCAATATCAGTTGCCATAATCTACAATGTATGTATTGTACCTGTGTACTATGTATGTATTCTACCATTGTTCCAAATTTCAGCTGTACACCACAAATCTATTAATTAACTTTATTTTTAAATTTATATTTTGTTGTTTGTTCTCTCCACTGTAGCTGCTGATGTGCTGCATACCACTGTAAAAACATGTCTTTTGCAATTTGTGTGTATACTGATCATGTCTAAATAACTAAATGTATCTGTAATTTTTATATGTGGAGCTTTTCTCCCCGGACCTCTGCTAAAAAAGGGTATTTTTGGCTCAATCAGACACCCCCGGTTAACAAATGTAAAATAAATAAATAATAAGTAATAAATCAGTTGGTTTTGTATATTTAGTGCCATTGTGCAGTAACTCAGAGCAGATCTGAGTGTTGCCATTGAGATTTGTGATGTAGCTATAGAATGCTTTGTGGTTGCATTTAGAATCAGTGGCGATTTTGTTTTCATAACTAGCTTTGGAGGATTTTATGAGGGATCTCAGCTTCTTACTGCAGCTGACCAGAGAGTTTTTCCAGTCATGGGATTTTACTCTTTTTTGCAACAGTTTCTTTCTTCTGTTGTAGAGTTTGTTTATGGCAGGAGACCACCAGATTGGCTTCCTTTTTTTGGAGGATAGCATCTTGGTTCTGTTAAGGATAGCACAATCCATGCACTCGAGTAAGTGGTTATAAACTGCATTTGTGTAGGATTCAGCAGTTGTACCTCTATTGTCCAGCTGCATATGTGTCGTGAAGTTTGCCACTTCTGTCTTAAGAAGCGTGAAGTTGGCTTTGGAGAAATCTTTAAGGTGGTTTCCTTAATGGGGGTGAGTGTGATGTGGATGTCTAGGCAGATTAGCTTGTGGTCGGATCTGACCAACCAGGAATTGACCTCTGGTATGGAACACCGGTTGCCCATGTTGGTAATGAACAGGTTTAGTATATTGCTGCCCCTGGTGGGGATGTGGATAAGGTGATCCAAGGTGCTGGAATTTATGAATTCCAAAAAATGTTGAGCAAAAGAGTTGGCACATGAGTAGTTTTCCCAGTTAATGATGGGGTAGTTGAAATTGCCCATTATTAGGGTGTTGGGTTGTACCCTAATATTTTCCAGTGTATCAAGAAATGAGGAGTGGGAATCCTGGGGCATGGTGGGGGATCTGTAGCAAGTTGCAATTTGAATTGCGGTCTGGCCCAGAGTTAGTTGCACTTGGATAATCTCGGATGCATTATGCTGATCAACTAGCCTGGAGGTGTGGATATCCTTAATGACTATGGACACGCCTCCACCTTTAGTGGTTCGGACCAGGTTAGGTGGCCAAAAGGTGTGGTATGAATTATAGCCTGGTAATGCAGGGGTGCTCTCTGCAGCCTTGAACAAGGTCTCTGTCACTGCATAGATGTCGATGTTCTCCATTTTAAGGAGTGCCTCGAGTGAATGCATTTTGAGGTTTAGACTTCTAGCATTGAGTAGCATTACCCTCAGATTTTGCTTGGTAGTACCTGTTACCTTGGTGAATTTGTCATTTTAACCTTGATTAAAAAAGGCACTATAGGGGTGGCAAGAGCCTTAGCCAGTATCCGGAATCCCAAGGGAGACAGGTGCAGGCCATCTCTGGCAAAGCATCGTGGTTTGTCGATCATGTCTTCCCAGGCAGACAGATACTGGATCTCCTTAGAATGACACCAGAAGCTTAGCCAATTGTTGAAGTCCATCATTTTGTCCTTGTACTGTGGTATCATTCTGGGTGATGGCAGGATGCTACTCAGGGCTAGGGTCATACCTGTTTGGGCTACAAGATCGGAGAACTCCTCCATGTCTCTTTTCATGTAGTCCAGGGAGGTATGTCTCAGGTCATTCACACCAACATGGACAATGACAGAGTCATATTTGTACTTGTTGTGGAGTGACCTGAGTGTGTGTGTTATGTGGCGGATCCCAGCACCCAACAGGCAGCTGACAGTAACTTTCTCCTTGTTTAGCCTGGTGAGACATAGTGCATTTACTTCCCACATACCTGATCTGCTTGAGTAACTCACTCATCTTAAACTGTGATTGACCTGTTATCACTGCTATTGCTCTAACATGGCTATGGGTAATCTAGTCCCCACTTTCATCTTACTAATCTCTATTAGCTTTCCTCACCTACCCACTACTGCCAATATCTCCACCACTTTTACTCCTCCTACTATAACTATATTTTCCCTTTTCTATTCTGCTTAGCTATCTGCAAATATATTTGGCTTGTTATATCTTCGATGTATATACTGTCTGTCAGATTTTCTATACTTACACATAAATGTAAAACACGGTTATTTGTATAATGTATGTTGTTTTCTTACATTATGATGTAATCCTGCCTGAGCCTGTAATTGGTCATTGTTTGATCAGTGTTGTACCCTAGTAAACAAATGTCAATTAATTAATTAGACCTCGCTCCTTTGTAAAACTGACTCCCAGTTACAGCACAATCCACACTTATTTTGTTGTCTGTCTTCCCTTATTTATTTATTCAGTTATTAATTTATTTATTTAGTTATTTATTTAACATTTGTTTACTGGGAAAGTCCGACTTGGAACAAAGCCAATTTTCAGCGGACGCCCGGGGAGAAATGCTCCAGATGCATGTCTTTCCCTTGTGTTTAAAATCTGAAATAATAACATCTGTCCATCCCTAAGAAGGAAACTATGGATTAAATCCTTTTTATATGCTCTCAGAAGTTGCAATAATAATGCATTAACACTAATCAGATCCACTTTTGAAATAATATCCTGAGGATGAAAAAGACTTCCTCAAAATTATCTCTGCTGACTGGAACCACCTTACGAGAGAACTGACACAGATTACAAAATATTCCCTTGTCAGCAAAAAAACTAATAGAACATCCTAAAACAACATGCAGTTCTTCATGTTTTTTTTTATGAGAACTAATCTCTACCCACTTTATTGCTTGTCTAGCACTCTCTTTTAACACAACCACAAATGAGCAGAACACTCCAACTAGTGCGTATAAACACAAGGATAAAAAAACAAAATGACCAAGTAACTTGAGACTCAACAACACTTTAATGTGAATAAAATAAAAATGGTTAAGTGCTTTCGTCTAATGTAGACATCTTCGGGACCATAAATGAATGAAATACACACCCACTACAAAATGTTTTCTAAGCACAATTCATAAACACACCCCCCCAAAAAATGACTAATCCCAGGCTGAATAGTACAAAACTTGCCAACGTACTTAAAGAAACAAATGAATGGCAAATCATAAGGAACCTCTAAAAATAGACAAAACGAATTGGAACAAGTGCTCGCAAAACCAAAGACAAATCCAAATGCACTTGAAGGAAATCAGGCTCCAGGCGAAAATTCTGATAGTTTATTGAGGTAAAACAGTAGCATAAACGCTAAAGACACTCCACACTGCGTTTTCGTTTGACACAACTTAATCAGACAATTTTACACTCCCAATACATGCACCTTAAATACAAACTTTTTAATTGGATAAACACCAATTAAGCCAATATTGCATCCTCTTAATTGCTCTATTAAAACAAACATTCACCAAAAACTGACTGCAGGATTCAATTTGTCTGTACTTACAACATAAAGGGCAAACATTTTCTCCTTTTAAAATTAACAAAGCTTTATAAGCTTCATTAAAATAAAACTATATATTGCACTACCTCCATTACCTATCAAATAAATAGCAATTTCTCTAATACAAACAGTTAAGCATAAAAACTTTTGAAATTCACATGAATTTGATAATGATTTGGTGCCATCTAGTGGAAGAAACCATCATTAAAATACAATATCATTCAAAGAAATAAGGTGATACACAATACATTCTATCCATCCCACTACCTAATAATAAATATGGATAAATTACTAATACAGATCTTATAGAACAACCCTAACTTTAAATATAATAAATAATTCATCAATTTTCATTCATTACAATGAATAAATAAATAAATAAATATATAATATAACAATAAATTAAAAACAATTCTATTAAAAATAATTCTATTAAAAATAATTTTATTAAAATGATTATAACTAAGCCTTATGTAGGTACTTCAAAGTTTAGCTGCCCTCATCTTAAGTACTGGAGTTATTGAAAGTAAATCATTAAGGCCAGGGGGTTTATTGGCCTCCAACTGCAATTGCCATAGTAGCTCCTTATACTCAATGAGTGTCCCCCAGTAGCCCCCCCTAATGTCTTTCTCTACTACTTCTAAAACAAAAAAATTATATGTGGCCAAGGGACAATCCATCTTATGTCTACACAAAGCATTCTTTGAATTATTTGTTCTTATTTCATAGAGATGTTCATAAATCCTATTTTTTAACTTACGTTCGGATTTCCCAACATAAAATGAATCACATGCTTTGCAAAGAGCAATATAAACTATACCAAACGTATCGCAGTTTGAGAAAAATTTACTCTCTACCAGCATGTCTCTACTCTTTATAAAAATTGATTCGTTTGCACAAATATGCGGGCATTGTGAGCATTTGCCACATTTGAAAGTACCCACTTTAGTTCTTCTATACTTATTCATTCCTTTATTCCCTTCAAGAATGGTTTTTAAATTTCTACCTTTCCGGAAAGTACACTTTAGTGGTTCTGTAAAGAGGTAATTTAGTTCTGATAACTCACTAAACTTCATCCATTCTTCATCCAAAGTTTTAATGATCATATTAGCTTGCCCACAATAATCAATAACAAAAGCATTTTCCTTCACATTTTGATCAATTGTTAGAATTAATGGGGCCTCTGATTTGCCTCTACCCAAAATGGGCTCGAATCTCCCAAACCTACCTTCCCTGACTTCCTTTTCTATTTCTTTAACCAAACTTGGTGGGTACCCTCTTTCCAAAAACATTTTATACAGAATGTCACATTCTTCATCAAAATCTGTTTCCTTTGAAGTCATCCGACATGCTCTAACATACTGTCCCTTCACAATTCCTTTCTTTTGATGGAAAGGATGTGCGCTTGCAAACGCTAAGTATGAATTAGAGAAAGTTGTCTTTCTATAAAGCTTTGAGAAGAAACCATTCTCACTTTTACCAATATTTATATCCAGAAACCTCAACTCATTCCTATCACATTGGAATGTAAATTTCAAAAAATTGGTTGATTGTGAAATATATTCAAAAAATGCTTGGAATTCAACCTCCGTGCTTACCCACAGAAAACACATGTCATCTAAAAAACGCTTATATAATTTCCAGCATTGCTTAAACTTAGAATTAATTATAAACTTACTTTCCCACACTGACAGAATAATATTAGCATATGTCGGGGCACACCTTGCCCCCATCGCTACCCCTTGAACTTGCTTATAAAATTCCCCTTCAAAGTGGATGAAATTGTTATTAAGTACCACATCCTTCAAAGTTAATATTAGATAAAACTCATTATTACTGAACTTCCCATAATCAACTAAAGCTTCCTCAAAAAACTTCATACCTTCTTCATGGGGTATTGATGAAAACAAATCGACAATATCTATTGTATAAAATATCAAGTCTTTATCAAAGACATCCGGAGTTAATAATTCTAACATTTCCCATGAATCTTTTAGAACACCATTCCCAAAATTGGAAACTACCTTTAATTTTGTGTCCAACCATTTAGCTAATGGAGCAGTAACTGAGTTTTCTGAAGCCACTATAGGTCGCATAGGTGGACACTCAATATGCTTATGTACCTTCGGTACCCCAAACAACGTTGGTACCTTTGGTTGGTCAACATATAAATACTGAAAAGTAGTAATGTCAATTGACCCTTCTAATACTAAATCATTAAGCACTGAATACACTTTTTTATTCCCTGTATTAATTTCATTTATGGAAGCCCTTTGGTACCTTTCCTCATTATTCAATATATCCATCATTTTTTCTTTATATATATTGTGTTTAAAATCTGAAATAATAACATCTGTCCATCCCTAAGAAGGAAACTATGGATTAAATCCTTTTTATATGCTCTCAGAAGTTGCAATAATAATGCATTAACACTAATCAGATCCACTTTTGAAATAATATCCTGAGGATGAAAAAGACTTCCTCAAAATTATCTCTGCTGACTGGAACCACCTTACGAGAGAACTGACACAGATTACAAAATATTCCCTTGTCAGCAAAAAAACTAATAGAACATCCTAAAACAACATGCAGTTCTTCATGTTTTTTTTTATGAGAACTAATCTCTACCCACTTTATTGCTTGTCTAGCACTCTCTTTTAACACAACCACAAATGAGCAGAACACTCCAACTAGTGCGTATAAACACAAGGATAAAAAAACAAAATGACCAAGTAACTTGAGACTCAACAACACTTTAATGTGAATAAAATAAAAATGGTTAAGTGCTTTCGTCTAATGTAGACATCTTCGGGACCATAAATGAATGAAATACACACCCACTACAAAATGTTTTCTAAGCACAATTCATAAACACACCCCCCCAAAAAATGACTAATCACAGGCTGAATAGTACAAAACTTGCCAACGTACTTAAAGAAACAAATGAATGGCAAATCATAAGGAACCTCTAAAAATACATGAAAACCACATTCAAATAAAAGTGGATGCACTCATAAATAAAATACATGATTATAGCCTAAATGCTCTGAGTTTAAGCTCACTAGAAATTGAAATGGCATCATTAAGACTGGAATGATTGGTAGCATCAAGACGAAGCTGCCAAATAAGTTCATAGAGTAAAAGCTGGTTCTGCCAGTTCCCGGTGCACAGGGATGAATCGACCTGTTCTTGCACACTAAATTTAAATTTGCTAAAATTAGCACAATTCAAAGCATGCCTGGCAAGTGCAGTTTTATGATCCATTTTAATAATGCTGTAGGTATGCTGGTAAATCCTTTTGTTTAGTGTTTTATTAGTCTTTCCAATATAGAATGCAGAACAAGAGCAGCTAGCCAAATATACCACCTTTTCCAAAAAAACAATTAAATCTGCCACCAACCATCCATTTTTGAATCTTCTCCAGCAGGCTATCCCCTCCCCCCAAATGCATGCCAATGAAAGAGCATTGATCTCAGTGGCCACATTTCAAAGACTTATAAAAGCCAATCGTACATGGCATCTAAGATTTTTTGCAAGATACTCTTAATGTTTAACCTATTTTTAAACATGAATGTCTGTTTTAACACCTCTGATAAATGTCAATTCAGTTCCTTCAACTGATACCCCTCCAAGGAGGAAATTTTCTTTTTTAAATATGTAAATAGTTATGTGACTATTCATTGCTATATGTTTATCAATGCTGGCTCTGTAGACTATTGTGATTCTTTATTATACTGTATAACGTGAAGAAACAAATCAGTCCACCTACTTAATCATCAAAGTAAAATAAAATGAAATGAAGTAAAATAATATAATTCAAGCCAACAAAAAATGAAGCATGTCTGTAACCCTGAAATGGATTAAGTTGGCTACTGGAAAAAGTATGAATGAATGCCTTTACTACATTAACACAAATTTAGTTATTTATTATTTAGTTATTTATTTATTTATTTGACATATGTTTACCTGGAGAGTCAGACTGGGTCAAAAAGTGTCAATTTTCGGAGGATGTTTAGGGTTAAAAGCTTTGCATTTACAACCTGTTGGAAATATTTTACAGATATTTTAAATCAAAAAGTACTTCTAACACTTCAAAAGCATAGGAGTGAAAAATGCAATGAGAAAAATACAGGGCATATATTTTACATTAGAGTGTGATGAAAAACAATAACATGAATCTGAGAAAATATGTGAGGAAAATCTCATTAGTCATACTATTTGTTCTTAGTTTAGTGTGCAACAAATGAGACCTGAGACAATTTTAATAAGATATTTAATAGAGACATTAAAGATTACATGATTAGAGATAGTAAGGGGAAATTGAGTGATGTCTTAATACTGGAGAGGGGGTTCATATAGGGTTATAGGAGGAAGTAAGGATGGAGAGAAAAGGAAATTAGAAGAAGAGTGCAGGGCAGGGTGTCTTCCGGTAGGTGAAGGGAGGAAAGAGAATGAAGTAGAGGAAAGTCTGCATACAGAAAGTGGATATGGTAAGGTAGTGAGAAAAACAAAACAAAGGAGTGCAGTAGGAGGTTGGGGAGGGTTGTGAGCTGTGACTTAGGTTGAAAGGGGTGAGTGAAGTATCGTGAGTAGGTTCAGCCAGGATTGGTGCAAGAGCAGGTCCATAATTGTGTAAAGCATTCTTTTATGGAGCATAGAAGATTATAAATAGTTCTGATGGTTAAAGGTAGGGAGTTCCATTTTTTTGTGCTACTGAGTATGAGAATAGGCAATTTATTTGCTTTATTTATGGTGAGAAGTTGTTTGTGGGGTGGCTGCAGTGGTGCAGAGGTTAGCGTTGCCACCTCACAGCAAGAGATTCTCAGCAGAGGTGCTTTCTGTGCAGAGTTTGCATGTCCTCCCTGTGGTCATTTGGGTTTCTTCCGGGTGCTCCGGTTTCCTCCCACATCCCAAAGACATGCTGTAGATGGATTGGACACTATAAATTGGCCCTAGGTGTGAGTGTGTGCATGTGTGTGCCTTCTGTAGAAGGTTGAGTGCTGGGCTGGCAACTCGACACCGTAAAACTCCACTGCCAATCATGAGCGGACAGGTGATCCGCTGTGGCGCCCCATAACCAGGACAACCCAGAAGAAGATGGTGAGAAGTTGTTTGTCTTCTGATCTAAGAGTCCTTTTGGGGAAATACATTTTTATTTTATTTTATTTTATTTTATTTGTAGTTGATTTACCAGGATAGTCCATTGGGCCCGAAGTACCCGTTTTCAATTGAGTCCTGGGGAGAAAAGCTCCAAAACAAAGTACAAGGAATTACAAGTAATTGAGGTTCACACTTTAACACTTACAATCATATTAAACAGATCATAGTAAAAGCAGTTATCAACAACAGTGGTAATAAGGCAATAACAGTGGTTGATAGGAGTAGTCAAATGTGGGTCTAAATCAAAAAGGGGATGGTTTCATAGAGAAGGGTCTAAGTTATAAGTAGTAAAATTCTAGTATTCTGGTTACATTTTATATGTAAAGTATAGCATAGCAAATGGCAATAACAATTGCAATATGATGTATCTTGAAAGGAAAGTAGAATTTGAGACTTAAGGAAAAGTAGAATTTGAAACTTATTAGGAGTTGTTGCTTACTTATGTTAAACTAATTAAGAGAAGAGGCACATTTTCATTAACGGTGTAAGAGATGGACAAACTAACAGTTTGTGTATAAATTTATGTATTGTTATAACTGAATGTAGAAGAGGTGGAGGGGCGTGTTCCAGCCAGCTAAGGGTATGCAGAGCTTTACAGTGAGTAAAGGAGGTTGAATTGGTAAAAAACTTGACAATTTTATTGTAGCAGCTTTCAAGTTTATTTTCACAAATAATTATACATTGGTTAGAATTGGGTCTCCATAGAGTAGGAAGGGAAGAAGATGGGTTTTGTCTGAGTAATTTTTGAGGCTGTATAACATATCTAGTTTTTGCTGGGAGTGTTGATATTGCTTTGGATGTGGAGGTCAAATTTAAGATTACTATCTATTATGACCCCTAATAGTTTGGTATAGTGAACTAATTCAATTTCAGTGACATTTGCTGAAAAGGTTTTGAAAGATGCTTTGTTAGGAGTGTAGTTTTTTTAGGTAAAGAGGAGGGCTTTTGCAAGATAGGTTTCAATGGAAATGACAACTAGTTGAGCGATTTCTTGGTGGTGAGTTAAGGTGTTTGGGACTGTGTATGTTTAGGGAGTTACCGTGTGTATATTTGGAAAGATTATAGCTATTCAACCTATTTTCATGTGTTCTATTCAGTCCAATAATATTATAACCAGGCGGTAGTATGTCATCATTATTTTATTTCAGGATTTGGCTATATCTCTGTTGTAACGAGGATATCTGAGTTGTGTTGAGTAATGCATGCGTGAAAATCTGTGATTTTATTGCATATGCTTCTAAGGTATACAGTGACTATTTGTAAATGTGCATGGTGTATTCTTTGGTTTGGGGTTTGATTTGTTCCCGGGTTGGGGTGGATGTCATTGCATTGATAGATGGTAGAATAAGATGGATTGTTTATTATTGCATTTTTAGTAGAGATGGTTAGAAATATTACCTTCACATGAGGACTAGCATTTTATTTTGTATTTTTGGGTTACAGCAGTAGAATGGAGTTATGGTAAATAAGCTTAATGGGATTTTTGAGTAGCTAGAGGTAAGATGATCGATAGGTGAGGATTAAGTAATGGTTGAGGTGTGCTTATTTATTATTACTACTGGTAGAGATGTTAGGAATGAGAGGAGGAGGATGAATAAGGTGATACAAGAAGTGAACTGTGTGTTTGGTATTATAAACATCTTGTGGTATGGTGAGGTAAGTTAATAAGCAGTTATAATAGTGTGGAGAATGCATAGGTTTTGATGGGGTGGGAGGAGAGCGAGATTTGGGAAAGTATTCAAAACAGAATTGGGTGGCGATGATATAATGAGAACAGTTTGTGCTTGGATAGTGCAGTTAGGCGCAGGATAGGAGGATGATTACAGGAGTTGGAGTTAATAGACGTATATGTTTAGATGTAGTGAGTTTGGGTGAGAACTGGGGGTGGGGTAGGAGAAGTGGAGTGAAGCCCAAGTGTAACAAGGGCTGAATGGACTGGCTTAGCCCACGGTGGAGTAAGTGCCAGGAAAACAATTTGCAAAATTGCAGCAAGACAGGAGGTAAGACAAGTCCTGACAACTTTATTTATTTATTTATTTGTTTGTTTGTTTGTTTGTTTGTTTGTTTGTTTATTTATTTTTTTACATCTGTTAACCAGGTAATGTCCAACTGGGCCAGGAGCCCATTTTCAGGGGAGGTCCAGAGAGAAAAGCTCTAATGCTAACAATAATTTATTTTTATTTTATTTTATTTATTTATTTTATGTTTGATTACTGGGTGAGTGTCTGGCTTGGCTGGAAGCCCATTTTCAGTGGAGACCAGGGGAGAAAAGCTCCATACAAAAACAATTCACAGTTACACAAAGAAATGGTATAAAACAACAATACACAGTTATACAGAGAAATGCAATAAAATAGTACAAGTAAAATACTGAAGACATAAACATCAGCTAGGAGTTGCATGTAAATAAAATGCATCATCATTATGATGTAGATAATTATATACAAAACAAATACAAATTAAAATACTGTGCACAATAAATACAATGAAGCATTAACAGAGACACTAACACCATTGCAATTTAATTGTAACACAAGCTGCTAGATTATTGTTAAGATACAATTAAATTAACTGCAGCAGGCAATATTGCAGTGAATTTGGCTTGAAATGAATATAAGAAAAGTAGGTATGGACTGAAACTTATGCCCTGGTTAGTACATTGAATTTTAACGCTGTTTTTAGCGAATTTCAGATATTTATTTAGGGGGCTATGGGTATTAGAAGACAGGTATCTGTTAGAGCACGATAAAAATAGATTGTTGTTGTTATAGGAGTTTGCAGGAGGTTCCACTAGGTGTGTACATGCTGACCTCTGAATTAATTAGCTTTAAATGCACTGTACAGATTAAAATTCTTTTTTTTTTTCTTATTTTAAAGGGGTTGTAGGTTATATCATTATTTCCAAAACAGATATACTTAAAAAGCTTATATACAGGGCCGGATTCACGAAGGCTTGCACGAAGTCTAAGAGTAGTCTAAGACTCCAGCAAGCCAACATGTACGCCAAGCGATCCAGGAACAGCTGGCTGGTGCGTGCAACTGAGCTCCCTAAACTAGTCCTACACGGACAGGGCTGGGATATGCAAATTACCTCAATTGCAGGTGAAAGCCATGCAAATGAGGTAAATTTGTGATCCAGGAAACCTGAACCTGTCCGAGTAGGAGTAGTGTTATCTGCAGAAATGTACTCAGTTGATAACTGAGTAAGGTTCTGGAAATAGCAAAACGGAGCCATGTCAGCAGTAAAAAAAGCATACATTCACAGGAGGAAGCAAGCCAATGGACAAAATACGTCCATTGCCAATGGGAAGTGATGCAAAATAAAAAAAAATATATATTTTTTTTTAATCCCGATCTCCGGGGTTTAACCGTAGTGCAGCGCCGCGCAAACGCGCTGCAACCTAAAAAGCAGAAAATGAATCCTTAAGATCCACAAATGTGGATTTCATAGCTAAAATGAATTTACAATACAAGTGAATGGCAGGCTGAAGACAACATGGCCACCAAGTAGAGTTTGCTAAGGGAGGAATCTCAGTCTAAGAGATGTAACTAAGCATTAGTAGGCAATCCCATGCAAATGAGAGTTATGATAGTGAATCGCAAGTTCACATAGCAAATGAGCACAGTCAGTGGAGTGTAGGAGTAGGATAAGGGGAGTAACAGAGTAGAAGATAGGTGACATCACCGGGGGGGGGTGTATGAAAGGAGTGCATCTCATTGGAGCAGAGTGACATGTGGCAGCTTACATTTACATAATAGTGAAAGAGGTGTGTCAACAGGTAGGCCAGGTAAAGTCAAGAAACCGAAGGTGTATGCTGTGGATAACACCAAAGTTTCCTGCTGAGCGTGCATGCACGCATGTGAGCACCAGTAAACCCGAGTAAGACAGTGTGCGCGCGTCTAAGCATGTGTTCGTGCGTGTAGGCCTGAGTAACCATATGTAAGGTTGTGTAAACAGTTGTAAGCGTGTTTGCTCCGGTGTGCGTGCGTTTTAACAGGAATAAGCAAGTTTTAGTCCGTGTAAGCAAGTGGGCATGCGTGTGAGCTGGTGTGCACGTGTTTGCGCGGCGCTGCCCCCTGAGGAAACAGAAAGAGAAAAGGAAGCACAACAAATAGTAGGAAGTCAACCAGGGAGTACTAGCAGAGCTAGCAGGTGAAAACAATCAGAATCAGCCAATTACACAAGCATTACACTAGCTCAGCCTAGGCCATCACTTAAAACTCAGCAAAAAACATTCCAGTATGTTTTTCTCAGACACACTGCAACACTGCAGTAAGCTAATAGAAGTGAAAACTGAAAAAGCTTTACTGAGACAAAGAAATGTTAGGGGCTGCCATTGCTGTCATAAGGAGACATATGCAACATGCTGAGGGTGGTGACAATGCGAATGCTGCTGAGCAACCCACAGTGAGGAGACGGAGAAGAGTGCACAGACCCAGGGTAACCTACCAGGGGCTACATGAGCTGGAGATAGTGGAGCGCTATAGAGTGGACAGAGAGCTCCTGCAGCAAATTGTTGAGCTGTGCAGGCCACGCCTCACACACAGAACCAACAGAGGGGAATCCATCCCAGTGGAAACCAAGGTATGTGTTGGCCTAAGAATATTAGCAACAGGTACCTTCCAGAGACCAACTGGTGATATGATGGGGATTTCACAGGCATCAGCATCTAGGGTACTGCACCAGGTCCTGAATGCCATGGCAGCACATGTCGGTGATCATGTATATTTCCCCAATTCCCATGAGGTATTGGCCAGCAATCTGCGTCTCTTCCAGCAAATAGCGAAATACCCTGAGGTAGTGGATGCAATAGATTGCACGCACATTCTCATCAAAGCACCAGCTGGTGAGCGGGGTAGAGTCTACTATAACCGCAAGGGTTAACCCTCCATCAACTGCCAGGTCATGTGTGATGCCCAGGGCATAATAATGAATGTGTGTGCTGGCTGCCCTGAAAGCTACCATGACTCCCATATCTGGCATCTGACACAGCTGGACCAGACATTTGCCAATCCCTCATGGTCACCTAGTGGGGGATGCTGGATATGCACTCAAGCCATGGCTGATGACACCCATCAGAAATGCACACACACCTAAACAGGAACGCCATAATGAGGCACACGCACAAACACAAAATGTAATCGAGCATGTGTTTGCGCTGCTCAAGTCACGGTTCCGGTGCCTGGACACATCTGGTGGAGCCTTGCAGTACTCACCAACTACATGTACCCAAATAGTCATGGTATGTGCTATACTACACAATATGATCCTGCGAAAACAACTGCAGCAGGAGTAGCATAGGGCCGGGCACAACAGCCCCACACCATTGCCAAGGCTATCACAGGCAGAGCATGACTTGGAGGAGGAACAACCTGAGCCTGCCCCAGTAGACAGAAGGAGGCATGCCCAGTATGCTTTGGCCTTGGTAAAGAGGCAACTCATAGCATATACACTGGCTCAGTAGGAACCCTGGAAATGATACCTCTCTCTGACTCACACATACAGTAAAAGCGATGCCTAACTTGACACTACCTGTTAACAAACATGTATAGGGAGTGTAAAATGTGCATCCAACATAGGCAGCCTTGCAACACCACCTGAGGCATGATTGCTATGTGTTAAGCAATATAAAGCACTGCTAAACAGCTCTCACCACTATTTAGTATATGTGAACAAAATTGCACACACTAAGTAGCACAACTACAGGCAATGTTCAGCAATATTGTGCACTGTCCAGCAATGTTGGGCAACATTGAGCAATGTTGTGCAAATCTAGTCAAATGTGGGTATAGTTCATCAAAAGTAGGTTAACAAGTTCATATTTGCTTCACTATTCTTGAAGCAGTCAGTTCTGCCATGTATGAAAATATGAAGCAGTGACAGTCCTCGACCCCAGGATACAGTGCACTATAGTCAGAGAACAGCACCACTAAACTATGTCAATGGTCAGCTTGCATGAAAAACAGTTGATAAGTCAATGTTAAGTGTCTAATGGAAACCTTGCATGCATAGCATAATCCCTTGCATGCATAGCATAATCCCTGTTGAGTCAAGACACAAAGGTGAGGCCTGCAGTAATAATAGAACCTGATATTCAACACACATATAGTATAAATGTTAATATTGGTAATGTTCACACACATCAACAAACGTAGTGGACCACAGACAGCAACATACTGCAAGGTCACACTGGGCATGCTCACACACTTGAAACTATGAGACAAATGTCAGGCAACAAAACACTAAAAGTCTGAACTGGCATGCTCACACACTTAGGTAAAGTTTGAGTACAGCAGTGGGCCACACATATCCCCCAGTTGCAACTGTTAACCCAGGAACCTCGCACTATTCACCAATCCACCATGTGCACACAGTGATATGACAACAGACACAATATAAAATAGTGAAATACTGTCACAATCAAATATGTAATGCAGAAACTTAGGTTGTTCATAGGAAGTGGTAAAGCAAAGAAGAAACAAAACCTGCAATCAGTATCATCACTGAACAATGTGCATCATGAACATTAGCATAGGTTCAGAGGTTAACACTAGGCTATCTGCCCTAGGGTATGTAGAAGCCTAGCCACAGTGTGTTCGTAGTCTGCAATCACGCTAGATCAGTAGACTGTGCCTGTCAATAGTAGGTCACACAAGATATCTCACATATGTTCATGTCATTCTGCCTCTGTCTAGCAAGGACCCATAATGTATCCCAGGCCTAAACATACAATCACCCGTCCACCTGTGAAGATGTCACCTGTAGGTGTTCCACGTGGGTCTGTGCATATGTGGTACTGTGATCAAATTCCCGAGTGAGTGGAGCCTCTGCGATGGTAATATGCCCCTCCAACATGTCCTAGTAACATCATTGCTCATGTACCTGTCCCTGGAGCATGTAGCTGTAAGGGACTGTGATATCCTCACGTGGAGCCTGTCCATCAATTCTGTGCTGGACATGGCATCAAAGAAAAGGCACAGACTGCATTCAAGTAGGCAGTAAGCAACTGAGGATAGCTGGGGTCACCATAGCCAAACTGTGCATACCATCTGTGTGAGTCCCCAGATCCACTTTGTATGTAAATCAGTGTACATTCCAGTTGCTGCAGGTGTTGGGTAAGGTACATCCGAAATGGGCCATTGTATCCAAGCATGTGCCAGATAACTACAGGGTCACAATGACCCCACCTGATCTGGATGTAAAACTGTATGGGATAAGGTTGCCTAAATAGAAGGTGTGTCCAACAACATTGGCAACGTGAATGTCAAAGTCAAGAGTACTAAGTATTCATGTCCACAAATCACAAACCACACACACTGTACGTGATGTATCATCACCTATGTGGTAATGTGTGTGCACGATGTTACTACCAAAGGTGATGACTATGCATCTAAAGTAAGGTAGTTGTATGCCATGGCTCTGGCACCAGTCAGCCATCTCTGTGAGACCCTTTCTGAGGATGCCTGTGCCAGCTGTGTAGTCGAATATGGCACACAGTTTGCAGCCATCTGCAAACATGGTCATCCATATTCCCCCTGTGTTAGCCAGTATGTATCAGAAATATATACAGAACAAGAGAGGTCCCAGGACTGAGGCCTGTGGGATGCCACATGTAACTGGTGTATAGTCAGACATGGCACCTGCAATACTGACCATGTGTGAGCTATCCATGATCCAGGTAGCAATCCAGATTGTGAAATATGTGTAGATATTGAATCCGGTGATCTAATGTGTAAAGGCCAAGTGGGGTATTGTGTAGAAGTGGTGTGTGAGCTCCAGGTAGGCTCTGTGGACAACCCTGTGTATGTCTATGGACCTGTGAACTGTTTAAAGACATCAAACATCTGCAAGAGGCAAGATATGCCCACAACAACACCAAATGGTGTAGCATCCAGTGTCTGGAGGTTCACAATGTGTATGTGTATGTGTCCCATGATGATACACTCCATAGCATAGCAGACCAGGATAGTTAGGCATATATTGTGATAATGTCCAGGGTCCCTTGTGGCACCAGCACTGTTGAGCGGGTACACTGTAGCTGTATGCCATTCCATGGGTACACATCCTGTAGTAACTGTGATATTCAACAGTGACATAATGTGAGTGTGAAGTATGTCATGAATCTCGTGTATGCCACAGTCTGGGATACTATCTGGTCCCACTGATGCTGTGTCATCTGCTATGGAGAGGGCAGCACACATATGTTCATCTGTGATGTCAGGGAGGCTACACCCTGTTGTGATGGACATGTGCACTGCAGGGAGGATGGTGGGGAAACATTCCCACTCAACCTGTTGTCCAGGATGTTCGCAATATCAGTGGGTTCACTGTATCATTTGTAATAATGCAGTAACTCACAGCATATATGTGAGTACCCACACAGGTCCCTGACATAACTAAATAAGGCCTTATGATTGTCCACAGTGTCTGTTGCAAGTGTCTGTTAGAAGTGGGATTAGATGAATCAACAACTGATCGTAGCTATACCATAGTACTGATCAGAGATGCCTTCCAGATTGTGATTGTGCTCCATAATGTAGTGGCCTCCTTCTGTCCATGTACAGCTCAGTAATGGCTGTGGTCCAGTAGACAGGTCCCCTGCCTTTGTAGGAGTGAGTCTTGTAGTTATCTGTGATAGCATGATCCATGAATTCCAGTAGTTGTCCATATAATGTGCTTGTAAAGTATGTAGTTGTCTGAGCCGTAATTAACACTGTCCCAGGGTCATTGAGGGATACCACCACAGTTTGTACAAGTGTGATGTTTGCCCATGAGAAGTATGTCACTGAGATCACATAGGATGTGTGTGTGTGTATGGGATATGTATGTCTAGTGAGATGAATGTATGTTCTGACCTTAACAATTACAGGTATACCTCTGTTGTGGAACATAGAGTCCCCATGTGTGTGATGATCATGTACCACATGTATAACCCTCGTGGGTGTGGTGACCAGGTCTGCCCTACCATTTGAGTGTAACAATCTTAGCAACTGTTGTGCGAGGGTGTCACTGCCTGAGTAGTATACCCAGTTAATGTGTGTGTATTTGAAGTCACACAATATAATGGTGTTTGGTGAGACCTTCACATTCACCATTGTTCCCAGGAATAATGACTGTTGTGCCCATGCTTGGGAGTGTGGTCTGTAACAGTCTACAAACTGAAATGCAGTTTTGACCACTCTCAGTTGCACATGTACATTCCCCAATGCTTTGTGTACTGCTACCAACCTGGAGGTGTGTGTATGAATGATGTATATGGAATCCCCCCTATTGTTGTTGTCCAGACCAAGTCCTGTGTCCGAAAACCATGTTATGACATAAAACATGTTAGTGCTGCTGTGCTTTTGTGAGCCTGAACCAGGTGTTTGTTACTGCACATATATCAACAGATTCCATACTGATGTGAGTCCTGAGTGCATGCATTCTGAGGGTTAGACATCAGTTGTTGAGCAACATCACTCTCCATTTCCTGTACCCTGTAATGTCTATGGCTGTGGTTATGTCATCCCACCCTTGCTTCAAACAGCCACTATGTGTGTGTCAAGAGCCTAAGGCAGTCTGTGAAAGCCTAGGAGTGACAGCTGCATGGCATCCATAGCGAATGTACATGGCATGTTGAGCATGTAATCCCAGGCTGACAGACACTGGATCCCTTGTGAATGACAACAATATGTTAGGCAACTGTTAAAACTGATCATGTCACCTGTATACTGTGACATAGTACTTGTTGAGGGTAAGATGCTACACAAGGTCAGGGTCAAAATGTCCTGGCCTACATGGTCAGAGAGCCCCTCTATGTCTCTTGTCATGTAGTCCAGGGAGGAATGTCTGAGGGTCTACACACCAGAATGCACAATGATGGAGCCATAGTTGTACTTGCAGTGGACTGACAACAGTGCATGTGTCATGTGGTATATCCTGGCACCTGACACACATCACAAAGTGACCTTCACTTTGTTCAGCCTGGTGAGTGGGATGTCAGTGTGACTGACAATTACACTCACCTAATACAGTTGTATGAGGTGTGTTGTGTAGGCCTAAGGGCAGTGACTGTGTGGCACAATGACTTTGTGAACTATGTGATGATATGTGTCTATGGTTGTGCGTTAGCAGTTGTTTGTGTGTCTGCCTTGGATGTCTCGTCTGCTTAGGCAGAGTACATTTAGATGCTCCAAGTATGTAATTGTGTGTCAATGTATACGGTTTGCTGTTGTCATAGGTGCATGTGTGACTGTATTTGTTGTGTGTGTGGTTACCTTCACCACCCGATAGACTGTGCCAGTCATGGCTAGGGAGAGCTCAGCCTCCTGTCCGTCTATACAGTTGCACCTCTCACAGATATCTGGGTTAGTTGGTAGGAGGACAGTGTCACCTGTGTACATAAGGCAGTTGTAACAATGCGTCAGAATACCAATATGCACCAGCTGGACTAGAGCGTACACACAAAACCGACCTTTGGACATGCCAGGATATGATGATGACATACACTGTCGACTGATCACAAAGAATCAGTAGTGTGTCAAGTGTGTAAAAGAGTATAACAGGGTTTTAGTGTTCAGGTTTTTTGTTGCTGTGGAAAGATAATCTCCAAAGGAGTACAGACAGAAACATTACACATCCTTTAGCTAGGTGAGAAATATCGATGTACAGTCATATATGTCCTGAGTCAGGTTCAACTGTACCTGACTGACAATGTCAACATCCTGTCAGACAGGCCCATACATACATACCCACCTCCCAGTGACAAACGGTCCTAACATCATACCAGGAGATATCACATGTAGAATGTGTAAACTGGTCCCCACAATGCCAAATGAATCCCATCACGTGGATAACAATGTTTCCCCATATGTGTCATAAGTGAATGACAGGACAAACAGACACTGCACCTGAACAGTCTGTTGAGCCTCACACTCTCTACAGGATCTTACACTGTTGAATGTGTTACAGCAACATGTGGCACACCCCACAGGTGTTGGTGCACAACACACCATGGGAACTATATCCCTATAAGCCTACGAAGTCCAAAATGGTAGTCCATGGAGTCCATCATGATTGCAGTCAGGAACAGAGATATTGTAAACCGACAAACACACAACACAAACGTCTGTGGTATGTTCATGAGCACATCATGTTCCCCCAACCTGCTAGATATCTTGCAAGGTAGCCACCCAGGACAAATATCACTGACAGGAGCAACACAGGTCCCACATAGAGCTTGAATAGCCCTGTACCAACATCACAGACACATGTGGTATCCACAAAACCTACAATCCATGCATAAATATGTATTGTCATATTGTCAAAATTGTCGTTTTTGCATTTAAGTTACCTGTAACACATTGCATTTAAGTTACCTGGCACTTGCGACCTAAAGCAATTATATAAGTCAGCTCTAAAAAATTAAAAGCACTACACCCTCACAAACTCCCCTTGAGTACCTTGTTCCCCATTGGCCCTTTTTTCAATTATAAAGGAATTCCCAATACTATTCTAGCATGTCCAAAGGTCAGTTGTCAATCTCCTCTCCGGTCCAGCTGGTGAATCTGGGAATCTTGAGGCAATGTTACAACTGCCTCATGTACACAGACAACCCTCTCCTCCTCCCAACAAATTCCAACACATGTGAGAGATGCAACCATATAGCCAAACTGGAGGCTAAGCTCTCTCTCAACTCAGTACTGGCATAACCAGTCAGGAGGAGAAGGAAACCACACTCACTACAATTCCAGTCTCATATAGACCTACCACGACAACAAACCAAACACATAAACACACAAAAACATACTTGGAGGCTCTAAATAAAAATCTGCCTAAGCAGCAGAGACCTCCAAAGCAGACACCCAAGCAACCGCTACCCCAAAACAAAACACGTACAACACATAGCTCACAAAGCCAGTGTGCCGAACAGTCACAGCCCTTAAGGCTAAACAACACACCTGATACACTTGTAATAGGTGACTCTATCATCAGGCACACTGACGTCCTGCTCACCAGGCTGAACAAGGAGAAGGTCACAGTGAGCTGCCTGTCGGGTGCTAGGATCCGCCACATAACACAAGCACTCAGGTCACTCCAAGGCAAGTACAAATATGACTCAGTCATTGTCCATGCTGGTGTGAATGACCTGAGACGTACCTCCCTGGACTACATGAAAAGAGACATAGTGGAGCTCTCTGAGCATGTAGCCCAGGCCGGTATGACCCTGACCTTGAGTAGCATCTTACCCTCACCAAGAATGATGCCACAATATGAAGACAAGATGATCAATTTCAACAATTGGCTTAAGTGTTGGTGTCATTCAAAGGGGATCCAATGCCTGTCAGCATGGGATGACATGCTCGACAAGCCACGATGCTTCGCTAGGGACGGCTTGCACCTGTCACCCCTGGGCTTCGGATACTGGCAAAGGCTCTTCCTAGCCACATAGTGCCTTTTTAGGCAAGGCTCAAAAGACAAACCCACCTCCATAGGTATCACAAGGGATAAGAAACTAAGAGTAATGCTACTCAATGCCAGAAGTCTAAACCTCAAGATGCATGCACTCGAAACTCTCCTTAGCATGGAGAACATCGATATCTGTGCAGTAACAGAAACCTGGTTCAAGGCTCCCGAGCACCCCAGCACTACCAGGTTATACCTCATACCGTGCTTTTCGGCCCCAAAACTTGGACCGAACCACAAAAGGAGGGGGAGTATCAATATTCGTCAAAGATACCCACACCTCCAGGTTGGTGGCACAGCACGAAGCATCAGAGACTATCCATGTGCAACTAACTGTGGGTAAAACTGCCTTCCAGTTTATAGCCTGCTACAGACCACCCTCCCAAACACAGGAACCCCACTTGGCCTTCCTGAGAATACTGGAAAATATGAAGGTCTCCCAAACACCATTATATTGGGCGACTTCAACTACCCAAACATAGACTGGGAGCATTACTATAGCTCCAACACCCTAGCCCAAAGGTTCCTAGAATTTATAAACTCAAATGCTATGGAACAACTTGTTACCACTCCCACAAGAGGGGAAAACATACTGGACCTGATCATCACCAACATGGGGACACTATGCTCCAGACCAGAAGTGTATCCCTCACTGGTAAGATCAGACCATAAACTAATCTCACTGGATATTCACATCCCGACCCCACCCCCTGCCCAGAAAACCACAGTGAAAAACTTCTCTAAAGCAAATTTCACACACCTCAAAACCGAGGTGAAATCCTTCAAAGCCTCTGGGCCTGTGGAAAATACGGCCCAGACCGCAGAATCCTTTATAAACGCATTCTATGAACACCTTTAGGAATGCATGGATCATGCAATCCCAAATAAAACCAAGACCCAATCCTCCAAAGGCAGACATCCTGTCTGGTGGACCCCAGCCATAAACAAACTATACAATAGAAGGAGGAAGCTACTACATGATAGAGCAAAATCCCAAAAAGGGAAGGCATCTCTGATCAGTATTAGCAAAAAACTACGGGTACTCATAAAATCGTCTAAGGCCAGCTTCGAGAGAAAAATTGCACAGGACACTAAGGATAATCACAAGGCTTTCTTTAGTTATGTTAGGAACCTGGGTGGGAATTCCCAGATATGCTCAGGATTAGTCCAAAATGACAAAAATACACCGAGCCCAAAGACATTGCCAACATCCTAGCTGACAGGTTCAGTGCAAACTTCTCCCCTCCCACCAAAGGGCAAATATCTATCCCAACAGAGTGCTGCCCCCTGACATCTCAGATGCTCAGGTAAGAGCCGCCTCTCCAAAGCAAAAACACAGCATCAATGGGACCAGACGGTGTCTGGCTGCATCCTACATGAACTCCAAGAAGAGCTAAACCCAAACATAAAACTACTGTTCAATCTTAGCCTTACTACAGGATATGTACCCAAAGAGTGGCGTACAGCAACAGTGGCCCCTCTCCACAAAGGTGGTGCCTCAATGGATCCTGGAAACTATCGCCCCATAAGCCTGACTAGCTTGGTCTGCAAAGCTATGGAAAGGATCATCATGGACCTCATAAATAAAGATATTGGGGACCTACAGACACTGGATCCTACCCAGTTTGGCTTTGTTAAGGGCAGATCCTGCCTCTTAAACCTAGTCAATTTCTTTGAAACAGTCACCAAGGCCATTGACGGGGAAGGTGGTCCACACAGCCTACCTGGACCTCGCAAAGCCTTCGATACAATACCCCACTCGGGCATTATAGATAAGCTCACCAGCTTAAATATAAACCCCTATGTCACTAGATGGGTTGCAAACTGGCTCAAGGACAGAACCCACATGGTTAGAATTGCTGGAGCCATGTCAGACTCCAAACCAGTTACAAGTGGCGTCCCACAAGGCTCAGTCCTGGGACCGCTCTTGTTGTGTATATTTCTCGGCGGTACAGGCCAACACGGCAGGACTGTGGCTGACCAAGTTCGCAGATGACTGCAAACTGCCATAATCAACTCTCCAGCTGACACAAGCATCCTCCAAAGGGCCTCATAGAAACAGACAACTGGTGCCAGAGCCATGGCCTCAAGCTAAATGCCAAAAGTGTATAGTCATCCCCTTTGGCAAAACAAAGTGCCCACAAATTACCACATAGGTGGTAATCCATTAAGTACAGAAGAAGTCATTAGGGACCTGGGGACCCAAGTTGATAGCAATCTCTCATTTGACAACCACGTGGCCAAAGTGGTTAGAAAAACATTTTATATAGCCCACCTAATCATGAAAGGATTCACATCTAGATCAGGGGAGGTCATCGTACCTCTTTACTCATCCCTCATCAGGCCCATAATTGAGTACAATGCCCCTTTTGGGGTGTACCTTACCAGACACCTGCAGCAACTGGGAAGACCCCAAAAGTACCTCACCAAGAGGATCAAAGGGCTCAAACAGATGCCATATGCTGCCCGGTTAAAGAAACTCCAGCTCTACTCAGTGGCATACCGCCTGCTCAGAGGCGATCTGTGCCTGACGTATAAATCCATGTCCAACCCGGAATTAATGGACATGCTGCACCTCAGAAAATCCAAATCCCATCAAGCTCTGGCTCGAGAGACTTGAACCTCAGCACTGAAATAAATAGGACATGCTGGAGGGACAGATTCATAACCCAGAGGCTCCCTTCACTCTGGAATAAAATTCCAGTCCAGGTTAGGCAGAGTCCCACATTGACTCTCTTCAAGAGGAATCTTGATGAGTGGATGGGAGATCATAGGTTTACCCTGGCTATCACTTCTGTGTCACTGTTAGACAGAGGCACAGTATACTAACCTCAAAAAAAGGCATAGCAAAATTAATTTAAAATGGGTGGCGAAAGCCAAACACACTCTGGCTAGGCTTATAAATGCCCTAGGGCAGATAGCCTAGTATGAACCTATGAACCTATATGAAGGAATGGTAATATGTCCACAGATAGATCACAACAGGTATGAATTGTGTATTCCTGTTCAAGATGTTCACACCTGCTGACCCACAAGGTTCATTTGTCGGATTGCATAGCAATACATGCACACACATAACCATGTCCAGTCTGATGTCAGCAACCTACAAATATAGCATGTGAATAAAGACTATGCAGTAAAGCAAATAGTGTGCCATGTTAATGCGTATCTCACTAGTGTCATGACATAATCAGATAGGGGTTTGAGTCCTGCAAACGCCAAGTGTGTGTGTATGTGTGTGGTTTCCTTTGAGAGGAGTGTTTTTTATGGAGACTGTGGAAATGCATTAGGAGTGGTGAATCCCTCTTTGCCAAGTGTGATATGTCAGCATCCTACAAATAGAGCTTTTGAAATGAATGCACCCAAGAAAGCAAATAGTGTGTCATGTTAATGCGTATCTCACTAGTACTTTAGCATAGTCAGATAGGGGTTTGAGTCCTGCAAACACCAAGTGTGTGTGTGTGTGATTTCCTTTGAGAAGAGTGGCTTTTATGGAGACTGTGGGAATACATTAGGAGTGGTGAATCCCTCTTTACCAAGTGTGATGATGTCAGCATCCTACAAACAGAGCTTTTGAAATGAATGCACACAGTAAAGCAAACAGCGCGTCGTCTTAATGCATATCTCACTAGTGTCATAACATAGTCAGGTAGGGGCTTGAGTCCAGCGAATACCAAGTGTGTGGTGGATGTGTGTATGTGTGTTATTTCCTTTGAGAGGAGTGGCTTTTATGGAGACTGTGGAAATACATTAGGAGTGGTGAATCCCTCTTTGCCAAGTGTGATAATGTCAGCATCCTACAAATAGAGCTATTGAAATGAATGCACCCAGTAAAGCAAATAGTGTGTCATGTTAATGTGTATTTCACTAGTGTCATAACATAGCTAGGTAGGGATTTGAGTCCTGCAAACGCCAAGTGGATGCGTGTAATTTCCTTTGAGAGGAGAGGCTTTTTTGGGGACTGTGGAAACACATTTTAAAAGAGGTACATCCCTCTTTGGATAGTCTGATGATGTCAGCATCCTACAAATAGTCAAGGAGAACAGAAACCACTTAGTAATGCATATAGCGTGCCATGTTAATGCATATCTCTCCAATAGCATAACATAGGTAAGTAGGGGTTTGAATCCTGTGAATGTGTGTGTGTGAAAGACTGCCTTTGCGAGTAGTGGCATTTTTGGAGACTGTGGAAATACATTAGGAGTGGTGAATCCCTCTTTGCCAAGTGTGATTATGTCAGCATCCTACAAATAGAGCTTTGGAAAAGAAAGCTCATAGTCAAACAAATAGTGTGTCGTGTTAATGTGTATTTCGCTAGTGTCATAACACAGTCAGATAGTGGTTTGAGTCCTGCAAATGCCAAGTGTGGGGGTGTATGTGTGCTATTTCCCTTGAGAGGAGTGGCCTTTTTGGAGACTCTGGAAACACATTTTAAAAGAGGTACATCCCTCTTTGGAAAGTCTGATGATGTCAGCATCCTACCAATAGTCAAGGAGAACAGAAACCACACAGTAATGCATATAGCGTGCCATGTTAATGTGTATCTCTCCAATAGCATGACATAGTTAGGTAGGGGTTTGAATCCTGACAATGCTGTGTGTGCCACAGGTGGTCAATGCAGCTTGGGTTTTGCTTTTACTATGGTATGACACATGTTTCAAACAATATGTGCATTGCACACATCGGGTATCTGCGTGTCAAATAGATTTGTGTACATGTGACCTCAATCAGTACATAGGTGTGAAGCCTACATACTACATGAATACATTTGTAACATTTGACAGATTGTGCCGCTGCTTCACAAATCATAGGCCACATATGTATGTCTGCATCAAGACCAGCCAATGTAGTGACCCGTGGCCATGGACAACCCTGCCACACACATCCATGACACATACTGTAGAGTACTGTGAGTGAGGGTAATTGCTGGGGTATATGTTAGACATGTTCATACACAACAACAACTGGCAATAATGGACAGTCATGATAGGTGTGCACAGCCCTGTGGATATGCATGCAGGCCCCTAATGTGTTATGTGAAACACTGAGGGACCCCACAATACCTATGGATATGTGGATACCAAGGGACAGATTACACAACATGTGTCTGCCTGTACACATTGGTACCCAACATACACGTTCAGGGCTACCACCTATGTGGTACTGTCGGGATAGTATGTATAATAAATGTGGATGACCATGCCATAGACAGCGTACTGCTATACAGCATGTATTGGACAACAGGTATCTGTCTGTATGATACCCTTGTGTAGGATATGTGTCCCATCCGGGGAATGCAGTGTAGGCCAATGCATGCATTACCAGATATGGATGGGCATATCCCTAGTATGTTTGCATGTACTGAACAGGGCTTTATGCCACACAGGTGTGGCCCTAGGAATGTGTGGCGGACAATATCACTGGTTACTGTCATAGTATAGCACTGGAAGGATCCAACTGTTACTGAGTTCCCTACAACTGTGAGTCATTTGTCAGAACATCATGCAATGATTGGTCATAGTCATGCTGTTGAGGTGGTGTATACTACCAGACTGCAGATCATTGACAGATATCAACAGTATCTCCCACAGCATAGTGCCAACCCATGTTATACACACATGTGTACCCATGTTAGTACATATCTGTAGTAGAATGCATACTGGCCATCGAAAGATACCATGAGAGGTTAATGTGTAGAACAGGGTATGTTGCACATCCCACGTGTCCACTATGCATGTACATGCAGACAGTGCGCACACACCATGTTCACAGATGTACACCTGATAATTTGTAATGCACACATCACACATGTACTGTCCACTCACTAACACATGCTGTCAATACTGTACACTTCATCCAAGTGGCACATGGGTGGAAATACATACTCAGACCTAACACTGGTGTAAACAATGCTACAATGACTATCAGAGCTGTGATGCATAACAGCTGCTCAGACATACCTACAAGGATATCAGTACACCTTCCTGTTGGCAACCTGCTACTATTGCTACACTGCTATTATGTCACCCTGTGCATCAGAACCATGTTAGCCTATTCCTGCATCAATGTGACAGATGACAGGAGGTGGCACAGGTGTCATCATATGCACAGGGTGTGTTGTAGGTTTGCCAGAGCCCAACAATGACCCATCCAATCGGCATGTGTGTGTGTGTGTGTGTGTGTGTGTGTGTGTGTGTGTGTGTGTGTGTGTGTGTGTGTGTGAGGGACAACAGTACTACATGGCCCAATGTTGATGTAATGTGTGTGTGTATGTGTGAGCCTTAGTTGTCTGGTAAATGTGGGTGTGTCTGCATGCACACAACTCCACCATGTGGCTGCCATATATGGGCGGTTGTGGGACAGCCACAGACTGTACCTGCTAGGCTGTACAGATCACTGTCTCTGGCCACGGACACCGTAACTGTGCCTAGCAGGGGAGCTATGGGCAGTATCGGGTACCAACCCTGACTGGGTGCTATCATCAGAGGCAGAGGTATGATGTCTGGACCCATGTCCCTGCTGGGACTGGCCAGCACCACGTGCATGTGGTCCAGTAGGACAGTCAATGGACAGGCCAGCCCCAGCATTGCTGGTGCTGGTATTGCCACTACGGGAGTGTCTGTGATCTGGGGTCTGTCTGCGACAAATGGCAGCTGATGCTGTTGCTGGCATGCATCTGCGTTGGCCTGTCATCCTTCCCACACAGTCCTGGCTCATGGCTAACACATTGTGGAGGACATCTAATGTCTCCCTCCAACGGCTATCAATGACCTCGGTGTAATTCCGGATGGCACCGGCAAGGTCACGGATGCTGTCATTGATAGTAGTGTAATGGGCCCTCTGCGCCCTTACTCCCTGTCGGGTGTACCATTCCATATGTGCCTGTGCCTGCATTAGAGCCCGGAACATACTTGAGGTTGTAATACCTCTGGGGGTATGTCTGCCAGGGGCAGTACGACCAGTGGTGTTCCCCCGAGAACCCCTGGACATCTGCCTATGTGGTACCATTCTGGTAATCCGGCAATGGCTGCTGTGAGGGGATGCACGTGCCATAGGTACCACACTCTCCTGGTCAATACCAACTGTATGCTGTCCCTCAGCTATGGCCATTGGTGACAGGGGATGTATTGGCAGTATGAGTGTGTGCATAGATGGGGTTGACCGCTGTGTGCTGTCGATTAATGGACCAACGACAGACTCTGTCAGACCCTCCTGTGCCACAATACATGTCTCATCATCTCCACTATTAGTGGCGGTGACATCTGGTTGCCTGCTACACTCAGCCACGCCTAACACAGCACCTGTGGAAGAAAGACAGGAAATGCACTTTACAATCTGTACATGATGTTAGCACACATGCACACATGAACACATGAACACATGAACACATGCACACATGCACAGAAATACACTGCTCACCACAGCACATACACACACACACACCAGCAATCCAACACATACACAATAGTGGTTGATGGTGGGTGACAGTATCTCAAGGCAAACAGTCACCACACATGTGTCAGCAAGCAGACCATGTGTTGCTCAACACCATGCAGTGCAAGTGTAGACAGCCCTTTCTAATGACATTATACATGGCTTTGATGCATGTGTGTAGTTGTGCAGTGAATGGCTACACCCTGGAACACAATGTGTACATGGACACTACATTGCTGTGCAAGTATTATACACTCTGCAATGCCATGTGCACCATCACTCAATGGTATACATACCATGGCTGCATGTGTCATCTGTGTGACACATATATTGACATGTATAATGACAGTGTCTGTGTCCACATCACATAATAGTGTGCACAGGTGTAGCAAATGCATGCAATGTACAGACATGGGATGAGTGGTGCATGTAGACGTGAAGGAATCCCAATGCCCGACATGGACATTGCACAGTGGTTATGGTGCATGTGGGACATCTTGCAGATATGTTGTTGCCAGCCATGACATGGCATGTTACACAACTTTAACATTTAACACCACGCATACCCAATGTGTGTCATGTGACCTATATACCCAATGGCATTATAGGACATATTTGTGAGACTTTGTACAGATGACGTCTGTTGTGCAAAATGTGTATACTGCCATATGTAAGCACACACACAACATGCTATGCATGGTGTGTATAGGTGCATATGTTTGCACACACAGAACAATGAGGTGCACAGCAATGACTGCTATGTGTAGTACTGTGGTCACTGTAAATGGATGGGGTGTAGTACCATGTGCCATCATCATCATCATGCATCTTGCAGTCACTCACAGCTACTACTGTGTGACAGACCACCGCCTAGCATGTTGTACCTGAACTGCAGTGCCATGGATACATTCACTATTACACAGCCACTTTGTACATGGGTGTATGAGGTGCCCAGTAGGGAGCATTGCCTAACATGACTGTGTTATGTGTTGGAGACTGTTGTACAGCCCCATGATAGGCCTCTACCCCTGAGGTACATCATGTGTGTGTGGATGACATGTGGGATACTGATGTGTGACCTTACAGCGGGTGTGTGGTGATGCCATATATAGCATGACTTTGTGTACTGCATGTGATAAATGTCTTCTGTTGAGTACAGGTGTTGCAACTATGCCTATCCAATGTGCAGTACGAGATTGCCACAACTGTGTGTCATGGTCTGTGTATTGCATGTCATTGAGGAAGCTACTGACATTACTGAGATGTGCAACGTCTCACAGCAAACATGCATGGCATGCATTATGCGTTAGGTATGTTACGTGTACATGGCCTACACCTCACCTATGACATGCATATTTCATTACCAACATTGCAGGTATAACACACTCACCAGCATGGATTGGCTGCCCTGTCATCACACCAGAGGGACCTATGAGGATATGAGAGGTTTAATCCGTGGCCACAACTGTGGCATTGCTACAGTAGGTATGCTAAATTGCAGAACAACAACAGTCAACAGTCACAGGTGTAGGGATATTAAACAAACTATCCGTATTGCACAACAGTAGGCAGCGGAACTGCTATACACACAGTACACATGTCACGTACACATATTCTAACAATACAGTTAACTGTAGTGTACAGATAGGGCATATTACCTGCTTGCTCCAGGTGGATGTGCTGGGTGGCTCCGGCCTACATTACAACACATGTCAGAGGTTGCCGCAGCTGTTGTCCAGGAGCCACCATGCTTAAGAGCAGCTTCTCCGCTCTGGTGAGGGGGGGATGTATGGCCACTCCACCACCTGTGGCAAGCTGCTGTCTTTGGATATCAGACGCACGCTGCAGGACTTGTCTACTTACATCACTGCAGTGATGGCGTACCTGCTCATATGTCCGGTTATGCATGCCTATGTCATTTACCCAACTAACAAGCTCCTGCCACAGTGAAGTCCGCTCTTGCTGGTGCTGGCTGGTTCTGGTGAACAGCATGGTGTACTGCTGCAAAAGACTGTTGACTATCACCTCTTCCTCTTCTGTAGTGTAAGCTGGATTACGTTGGTGGGCCATCTGGCTGAAAAAAATATGAACAATTTGTGTGAGAGTGTCCTGTGGCACACTTTACACCTTTACCCACATATATCACTTTACTGATATATATACCATCCTATTGTCTGTCAGTGGTTACACACATTTACTACCACTTATTGGTTCTCAGGCCACAACTAACTTACACTGCCTGGCAGACTCTATATATCACACCACTATACAACAGTACCCGACACACTGTTTGTGACACATTGCACAACCTCAAGACAGGGGTATATATCACACCAATGCACGAACAGAGATGTCATCCATTGCAATGGATGTGAGGTACAGGTACAGTAGTACCACTCAAATACCCTATTCATTGATGCCATAGCCCTGCCTAACAGATGTGTCCAGTTGTTACTGTATGTGGCATACTGCTGTAACAGACTATAGATGGTGCTGGATACAGTCATCAACCCTGTAACACACATATGATTGCAGCCATTGTACAGGCATAATCACACACACATCAAGCAAACAGACAATGCATCACTGTTTGCCAACACAGATGAGCATTACCTGTGTACCATACGGTGCTGTGTACCACTACTTACACACCCTTATGCTTGCAGTCTGTCCTCTGTGCAGACTACAGGAAACACACATGACAGTGTTTCCAAGCAATGTGAACGCACACCATACTGTGCTGTTCAGTTCTACAGCTTCAGGTAGTACTACAGTTCATATTGGTGATGGATTCACCTGCAGTACCAGTCACTAAGCATACATGTATTGCTTTAGCCTACAATGAGACACCACATTCATCAACGGAGAACTACGTCACATCATATGCCATACTACTATGTCTGCCTAACAATACATTACACATCAGTTGCTGTCCTCACAGCTAGGTTAGGTACTACCATGTCAGATACAACATCACACTAAGCTATCACGCATTTACACACCTTGCACACATTCAGCTTTACACTCATTCAACCTCACATAGCAGCTATTGCATTAAGTACATGTGTGAGTGCATAGTGTCATAGGTAGGTGATATGCTATTGGCCCTAGGGCCTACGGCAGCCTAGCCATATGCTACCCTGGCCTTTGACACACATGTACTTTGATTTCATTTGCCCCTGCCAACCTGAACCACAGATGTGTTTCCTGGGGTGTATAAACAATCTCCCACACAATATTCAGGGTATTTATAACAACTGCTAAGGAGGAGCCTTGTTTGCTATTGCTACGTGGTCTATTCCGGTGTATGGCATATGTCTGGATGGGAACCTATCCCTCCAGCATGTGCTGTTTAGTGAGCTGACAAGGTTTAGGGCCCTAAAGCGTGTAACCCCAAGGGGTTGTGATATGTTGCAATGGTGGTTGTCACACAGCTATGGGTGTGACATATCTCTGTATGTCCAGCAGAGGTCACCTCTGTGTAGCCAGTATGCAATACAGTGTAGTTGTGGTTTTGTGAGTCAGTCTGCATAGGGCATCTGTTTGTGGACAGTATTACCCTTTGGGAGATCTGTCTGTGGCCTGTTCACCTGGTGTAGTTGTGATATGAGGTACATACCACACAGGGCATTGTGATGAGTAGAGGGGAACCGTACCCTATACTTACATAGATGACACACCTATTGTCATGACACATACCACACAGACAGATTACAGGTGTAGTGTGGCACTGTCTTCATCACAGTGGAGGCTACTGTCCACCTGTGTCTCATGTTCCCTTATCACACCTTCACTGTTTGGTAAATCTCTGCCTATGTGTTAGTTGATGTGCACACTGTTTTGGGAAGGTGGAATGGCACTGCAGAAGCAACACTTGTCTACAGTCGATGGCTTGTTCCACACCTGTTGCGGTACATATGACCCCGTGTCTCTGTCCCTCTCTCTCTCTCTCTCTATATATATATATATATATATATATATATATATACATATATACATATATATATATATATATATCTGTATATCTATATACACACACACACACATATATATATATATATATATATATATATATATATATATATTATATCTATGCCTATCTATACACATACATGTACACATCCATTGCTGTACACATGGATGTACATATAGGCACATGTACAATCCACCTTTCATGGTGGGTATCTCACTTATGCGACAGTTGTGGGATGTACAGGTATGTGATTTCATTGCACAGTGTTGCGCATAATGCAAGTGGGTGTCCTCAGCCCTTGTAGCATTATCAGGCCTCACTGTCTGTAACACATCAGATCTGATGAATCTGTCCCACAGCATTTAACCACCACATGGCATATATCAACACTACCATAGCTGGCCTGAGGCATAGGCCGACTGTGCGGCCATCTAGGGCGCAGCTCTAGCAGGGGTGCTTTTACACTATTTATGTGGACACAAGGATGGGGGCACCAGGAAGTGTGGTGAAAGGCATTGTGGGGCCCTTTTGCCTAGGGCACCAGTTGGCCTAAGGCCACCGCACTGCATGCTGTCTTCTAGGCCACAAACCACAACCTACATGGATATATGCACATATCAACAGTCACTGACAGATATCTGTCTACCCTTCACTAACAGTTGCAGTATGTCCCTTGCCCTATGCACATGTGCGGATACAGATAGATACATACTGCTGCCACACATGGATGATTAGCAGTGTGTGGAGTACTCTTCGGGAACATCTACGACATGCCAACACATACATTTGAGTTACATACCTTACATTTGTATTTACCTGCTCCGTGTGTTATGGTTTTGAATTATTTTTTGTCTGGTTTGTTTTGGTTATTTCCCCTCTATTTCACCTTCGGTCTTCTTTCTTTTTTGGCTGGTTTGATTTGGGTATTTGCCCTCTATTTCACCTTCGGTTTGTTTTTTTCTTGCTGGTTTTATTTGGGTTTATGCCCTCAATTTCAGCTGCTGTCTCTGTTTCTGTCTCTCTCTCTCTCTCTCACTCTCTGTCTCACGACACCTGCAATGATATGATTGCATGTGTGGACTGCAGGTACGGCCTGCTTTTCTAGGTATCTGCACTTGTGCATGTGACAGCCTCTGCACCAATTGCTGCCCACCATTCTGTAATTGCATGCAGCCTGCTGTTTGGTGATTGCATTACTCACTGTGATTGCAACACACTGCTATATAATGCTAGGTTAGGTAGGCGTAGCACTTTCAGATTTCAAAGGTGGGGCCCATTATTGTTTGCTCTGGACACCGTTGTGTCAGTCTGAAGGTTGGTATATGTCTCTTATCTGTTGCTAGAGTTGTAGCCAGTTATGTGCATGTTATACTCATACCTGCATGTTGCTGCTTCCAGTACACACAGCTCAGTATAGACATGTATGCACACCTCCAAATGCTAACACAGGATACATGGGAGTATGTGCATTTTTCTCACTTACACAATTAACTTCCATACAAATGTGGTTATTGCACTGTATTCCTGTGGCCAGTGTCTATCCTGGTCTGATACTGTGTGGGTGTTGTAAAGTGCCTCTGCAACAATATTTTCTGCTTGATTGGCTGCTTCTCACATCACACTCATGTAATGCAATCCCACAACAATTGCTGGTACAGAGCCACAGAACAGGCTTTGTATTATGGCCTTACTATTTTTCCTTTACATTCACTCATTGTAACGCATGATATATTTTTTTACAGCACCAAGTTATTGCATATTTGTTGTGGCTTAGTGGTACTTCATGCAGTCTTATGTGTCCAAGGTCTGGAGTTCGAGACTGACAAAGGTTTTTTATTTTGCTGCTGAGCAGAACAAGGGCCCTGGCCTAGAGTGACTAAGGCACTTTTAAGCAGTTGTAAGCAGGTTTGTGCGGGTTTGTGTGATGCTTAGCAATGCTAAGCTTTGCGCACACATGCGCACACTCACTTAAACCCACTTACTACTGCTTAAAAGTGCTTACTCCCGCTAACCCCCGCGCTAATTTCTTTGAAAGAAAAGAAAATGGGGATATAGGAAAGTGGTGAAAAAGGGGGCACAAAGAGGGAAAGACAGTAGGAAAACAAGCTAGGGATGTGCAGGATGGGTGTAGGGAAGGTCCATAGCTGCCCATTTCTTTAACAGCAACAGCTGTGCATATGTTATGCATTTTGACTAAATTTTGGATACTTCCACCCCTGGGAGTGGGGTGGCAACAACAAAGTGTGTTGTACTGCCAATTGTAATTATCAGTTTACATGTCCAGTGGACATGTGTGCGAGATGGGCAGCTATGTAAGGGGCGTAATTTTTTGTGGGTACAGATTGCCCTTTTTTTTTCAGGTGAGAGTGGAAAGTGAGGTTGGGGACGTAGGTATATTTGGGGAGGTAGGTTGTGGAGGTAAACAGACAAGACAAACAAGACACATACAGGGGCAGAGTATGACACATGGGGTGGGAGAACACAATTGATGGGGATGGATGTTTGGAAATTGCAAGCCCATGAGCCCACAGATGGTAACAGTGGGACTGAGATCCCCACCCATGGGCAGTCACCACTGAACCTTCACAGACCTGAGGGTCGCTGTGCTGGGGACTGCGTAGGAGGGGCAGGCTCACCCATGAGTCGCTCCACTCTCGCCTCAAGCTGGCGTAGGGGAACAGCGACTAAATGCTGGATCTCCCTACGCACCACAACCTGGACCCTTCGGAGGGTGACAGGTGGCCCTTCTCCACCCACGCTTGCAGGGGGACTAGCCCCATCCCCTGCAGGGCTTCCAACCGAAGGTGGCACAGGACCAACGGAGGAGGGTAGCCCAGGCTGGGCACCAGACATGCTGGTGCCAGGTGCAATAGCCAGCTGAGGAGGGACAGGTGGGTCCGCTGGGACCAGCCTTCCCATACGTTCTGTGATTAGGTGTGTTTAATTACAACATTGACAGCAGCATTCAAAATGAGTTGTAACAGCATGCAGTAATATTCCCGTTAACCCAACGCACCAGGGTTACAACAGTTGAACAGCAAGCATAACACATGCATATATTGAACAACAGTGGACATTACAACAGCATGCAGGGATGATTGGTGGCAACAGGCCACCAAGTATGTGGTGTTTGAACAGGGCACATGCATCAAAGCAAAAACAGATTTTTGTTGAACAATAGGACAGATGTCCCAACAAATGTTATGAGATTGCACATACCCACTTGAAGTGTGGAATTGCATTGTTTATGCACATGGAGTAGGGGGAAAAAGAAACATCCATTAACATATTATTAGCAATTTTACTCTACACTACTTTACTATTGACTGCAGGTGTATATCCCCTACATGTATTATTTCTAAGTAACTGACACCGACACACTCCAAGTATTTGACCTTTATTATTCACATTAAACACTCTTTTCTACAGGCTCTCCCTTTAATTTGATATTACAGTGCATACAGGAGACCTATTCAGGACATATTATACCTTTATTGATAGGTTCCAAAACTCTTTTTCAGGCTCGCTCATTTATTTTATCTGACAGTACATGCAGAGATAGTATTCCAGACTTTCTTTACCTTTATTAATGGGTTACTACACTCTATTCATGGCTCTCTGACATTGTTGTATAACAGTACATGCAGAGAATTTATTCAGGGAATTAATGTTATATGCTTCCCAGCTACTGGCACTTCATTCATCCACTTCATATGGGATTGCACAAATGTGGGTTGACAGCAAATAATACTACAGTACTCTTTATTGAATGCAAGGGTACAACAACATTTCAAAGTAAGTGACACAGACACACTCCAAGTATTATATCTTTATTAATTACATTGCACACTCTTTTCTACAGGCTCTCTCCTTTATTTCATATTACAGTGCATACAGGAGACCTATTCAGGACATATTATACCTTTATTGATAGGTTCCAACACTCTTTTTCAGGCTTGCTCACTTATTTTATCTGACAGTGCATGCAGAGATAGTATTCCAGACTTTCTTTACCTTTATTAATGGGTTACTACACTCTATTCATGGCTCTCTGACATTTTTTGTATAACAGTACATGTTGAGAATTTATTCAGGGAATTAATGTTATATGCTTCCCAGCTACTGGCACTTCATTCATCCACTTCATATGGGACTGCACAGATGTGGGTTGGCAGCAAATAATACTACAGTACTGTTTATTGAATGCAAGGGTACATCAACATTTCAAAGTAAGTGACACAGACACACTCCAAGTATTATACCTTTATTATTTACATTGCACACTCTTTTCTACAGGCTCTCTCCTTTATTTCATATTACAGTGCATACGGGAGACCTATTCAGGACATATTATACCTTTATTGATAGGTTCCAACACCCATTTCAGGCTTGATCACTTATATTATATGACAGTACATGCAGAGATGGTATTCCACTCTTATTTTACCTTGATTGTTGGGTTAGTACACTCTATTTCTGGCTCAGTGACGTTTGTTATCTAACAGTACATGCAGTGGATTTATTCAGGTCATTTGATAGCTGTAATAGCTGTATTATTGGGTTAGGACACTTTTTTCATGCTCTCTCACATATATTATATAACAAAACATGCAGAATATTTACTAACCTGCCTGGTGGCGCAGCCTTAGCAGCCTATCTGCATAAGCTTGCTGATTCATAACACGAACACCTGTAGCTGTGGAGTAAATGAAAGCATATTTAGACATACCTATGCATTATTTAGAGTATATTAGCTTGGCTTACATACTGCATTCCATAGCTACCTACTTAGTAGTGGGGCATCATGCATATGACGGGCCTCCTGGATCCACTGGTTCAGAAGGTCCTGCTTCCATCTCTTCAGGTCTGCATGGTGGTGACGGACCTGCTCACTAGTCCGAGGGATGCCTGTGGCACTGGTGAGTTCATGAGCCAACCGGTTCCAAGCCTCTGCCTTATACTCCGTTCCTTGGAACTGGCCCTGCAGGAGTCGAGTCTCATGCTGATGGACTAGGAGCCAAACCATGTATCTTGACTCCTCGATGCCCCAGCGTTGTGCTCTAAAGCATGTTCCCTCTCCAGAACCAGACATTCTAACTGCAGATGGGAGCTACAATCAGTTATGGCGAGTATTCCCGTCTATGCAGCTTAAATATGCCGCATTTCCCACACTTGTCTGTGATTGGCCATTTTTGACTGTTCTCGGCTGACTGCAGACCTGCTTAGCAATGGTTACTCTATACTATATATATGTTAACAGTGGATGTTTTTCCTAAGCTGTTGTGGCTTAGTGGTTCAGTACTTTGATTATGGTGCACAGTGTCCTGGGTTCAAACCTTATCATTGTATTTTATTTTACTACTGTCCAGACAAGTTAGGGGGCATGGCTGTGTGTAAGCAACTTTGCTCTATGTTGCTCCACATTGTCTGACGGTGCACTGGTTGGCGCGGCGCGCACCTCCACACAAATCAATTGCACTGGGTAAAGCGCTATTTAGCTATGGGCAAGTATTTTGTGCTGGGTAAAGTGCTATTTAGCTATGGGCAACTATTTTGCACTGGCTAAAGTGCTATTTAGCTATGGGCAACTATTTTGCACTGGGTAAAGCGTGAGTTACCCAGGGGCAACTATATTGCTCTGGGTGAAGCGCTGCTTAACTGCAGACAATTTTATACTGGGATCCTTTAAAATATTTGTTTTATTCACTGATACATTGGCCATTTCACTGCTTTTTGGTTATGTTTAAACATATATCTTAGGTATTATTCCATATACTGATTTAAAAAATAAATACGAAAGGTAGTGGTGGGACACAAACCGTGAATGCCCCTTCTTTGTGCAAACGCTCTACCATTACACTATTGCCATTTCATGTGATTTGCAAAAACATTCTTTCTTATGCTCTTCCATGTCAGACTTGCTAACTGTAGCTAAGCAATGGGCACACCCACGCACACACGAGCAAATATGGGCAGCTATTTTGGGAATTTAAAAAAAAATTTAATGTTATGCGTTTTAGAACTGTGATGGGGTTTACAATATCAGACAGTGAGGTGTTGGGTGCAGGGACATTTGAGTGGACTTGCTCTTGTTTATCTCCTTTTATTTTCAACACTTGCAGGGGCATGGACATTTAGACTACTCGGCAGTCGGACACACCCCCTGCTTTCTTACATGGTCCGTGTAAGACTTATGGTTGAGTCAGTGTGCCATCATGCATATTCATGGCACGCTGACATCATACCATTCAACTGCAGCCTCCGAGTAAGACTTATTAAGTCTTACACGGAGGATTTATGAATCCAGGGGACAGTCGCTTTGAATGAGGTAGTTCATACTTTTTAAGAGTAATGGGTTTGTCTGGAGATGCTTTAGTATGATTTGCAGCTGAATATACTATTGGAGGTCCCTCAGTGAAAAATGCATCCCAATAGACTGAGGTGTGGAGTCTACTTAGCATTGAAATGACAGGTTAAGACTGCACAGCTGCAATAGAAAAATGGAAAATGGATACAAAGACAAGTCCTTTGAACTCTAACTACTCAAAGTGAGTCCAAGCATTTTACTGTTAAGGACTTTCATGGCTTTTTCCAGGGAAATTTTACACTGGTATAGTAAACTATGCTAAAGTGTTAATTTAGCTTCACCTTAAGCAGTATCAGGCCTATGAGTGTGTTTTGGGGATGTCCTATCAGCAGATCCAACACTACAGTATAGAACACGCTGATGCAGAAGATAGGGAAAACAAAATATTTCTTTAAGTTTAATTTGATTCTTGGAAACTGCCTTAAATAGGTTTTAATTGAAAGCATTTATCCTTTTCTAATGTTGCAGCTGGAGTGAAATTCAACTGTATACGTTCCCTTGTTAATGAGATCATCTTAACTTTTGCAGCAGGAATTGTCAGAGATACTATTTGGTCAGTACACTGGGAGAGAGAGAGACAGATTAAACTAATTAAGATTGTTTGGTGGTTGAATTGGGTAGATAAAGTACTATTTGTCTATGCTCTGCTACATCAAGTAGTTTTTGGACAATTTAAATAGTGCAATATATTTCACGTTGCACATTTTTTGCTTTATAGCCTTTAAACTGGAAAATAAGGCAACTAACTGGAGATACATCTAGGCATATAAGTTTGGGATTACTAGAATGTAGACTTCCACAGTTTATAAGGACAGATGGAAAATAAAGTAGCTAACGACATAGGTGTCTGTATGCAAGTTTGGGATTACTGAGGTGAAAGTTTACAGATTTTTGAAAAACAAGTAGAACTCCTATTTCAGTTAGATCTCATTCTTTGCTACGCAACATACAGTCTGTAAATATGACACTTAAGCACTTTAGAATAAGCAGCTTGAATTTTAACAGCTTGAAAAAAACTAGGAAATGACACAACTGTTTTCACATACATAACTGTCTTATATTATTAACAGTAGATGAGACTAACCAGTAACTGTGCTGTTCAGAAAACATAAAATCAGGTAGTACAACTGGAGCCTGTAGAATAAACCGGTAGAAACATGTTAATTTATATGCTAGAGATTAGCAGCAGAAAAAATAATAGTACTTAACCAGATGACAACACACTGGAAACTTCCTTGCTGCAACTGTTCAGTTCATAAAGCAAAAAGTTAGGTGCTTTAACTAAATTCTAGAGTAAAAAAGCCAGTAGAAACTTGATATATTTGCTAGACATGAACAGCAGATATACAACAACACAACTACTTTGTAACACAGTAGAAGCTTATTCACAATTGGTTATAATACAAGGCTGAACCAGAATGAAATAATAGACAGGTTCTATTGTGAAATTAAAAAAAAGTGCAACGTACCTTACTGTAGAGTTAAGTACCTGGATGGAGTTGATTTCACTTGGATCATAGGGTAGAAATGGGATTCTGAATGTGAAGCCACAAAGCCGATACTAGCTGGAGAACAACTGAGATGAAGCCAGTCAGGTACTTCAAAGGAATACAGTTACTCCTGCACAGATGGGTTTCCAGCAAAAATAATCAATGAGGGAGAATATTTATGGATGCAAAGACAAGGTCTTTGAGCTCTACTTGAGGTGAGTCACACCATTTAATTTTATTGTTATTTGCTGTATTTGCTTTCTCTAGGGAAATTTTAAACTGCTAGAATAAAATATGCTAAAGTGTTAATTTAGCTTTACCTTAAGCAGTATAAGGTCTGCGGGTGTGGGTGGGGGTGTCCATCCAGCAGATTCAAACCTACAGTACAGAATACACTGATGCAGACATGAGGGAAAACAAGATATGTCTTTAAGTTAACAAGATAACAAAGAAAGTTAGGTAGAGCAGTGATGCATAAAACTGTTTAATTACACAGATACAAAATCAGAAAAAAATAAAATTAAAAAATGGGTTACATGGGGGTTTACTCATGCTAATCGAGATGTGTTAGGTGGAATTGAAGGACATGGTGACTAGACATGAGAAGACCATAAATGCTAGTGTGTTCTTATATCTCTTCTGATGAATATTTGTTTTTTAAAAAATGTTGACATGCCATAATATTTAGACATGGGTTTATACTATAGGAGGGAAGAGGCACTGACAATTTTTGGTAGGGGAATGACATTTTTTATTTAAGTGATTTATTACATTTTTAAGTGTTCTGGTTTTCTTTTGTACCATTTGCAATAGCAGTATTACTTACTATTGTGGTAACTCTCATGTGTGTTTTTATGGTATAATTATTTAATTCCTAACTGAAATTCTCAAGACAGAGCTTCTGTTCATGTTGTGAAATGTAGTTTTCTGTGAAATTCCATCACCAGCATGATGTCACGTTAAGTAAACAGTGTTATAGAAAAGCTAGAAATATTGAACCATGGCAGGCGTGTTTTTCAAAGACTTGCTTTTATTTATTTTTCTTCCCTGAGCTTAAACACAATTTCCTGTGTATGTTTGTGCATTTGTGCATTTAATGTGCAAGACACAGCTTCTATGAAGATAAGTACAGTGCTTATTCATATTAATAAGTTTATATTCATAACTAGTTTTCAGGCAGATCCATACCATTCACTAACTCTTCCCCTACATAACAAAACAGCTTACCTGCATATAGACTGCTGCCCCTCAGAGCATTGCACCATTGTGAACAAAGAGTGATAACATTAAATGCAACTACAAAATCAAAGTAATGAGGTCACCTGTTTAAAAATATATACATATTTCATTTGGTAATAATCAGCAAAATAAATTCATTATAAACTTGAAGAACCCAAAGTATTTGTGATTTGTGAAATGCCACTCTCTGTGGTATAGAGAAGGCCACACAGCCTCATCTCAACTTCTGATGAGCTCAAATAAGGGTCACTTTTGTAAGGATTTAGAGCTCTGACATTAGAAGTTAAACAAGCTACTTGGAACAACTGCTAGCACTAGAAGAAACACCCCAGTTCTCAAAACTGCTTCAGGCACTGAACTGGCGGTCTTAGTGGAAAGCCTTACATTACATCAAAGGTCAGAGGGCATTCCACAGAGAATTATATGGAGGCAGAACATCAGCCAATGAAAATTAACAGAACAATAATTACAACTGATCACAAAGCATGGGATATTTATAGCAAAACCACAGAAGGAGACTTTACAAAAATAAAACAACCATGAAGTTAAGAAAAATGAGAAATCACATTAATAAACATGGACTGGGCACTGTATTCACAATATGCAATTTTGCTTCTAATGTTGTTAGCCAGATCAATGTCTGAATTCTGTCTTAACTTAATTTACTATTCTGAATCAGTCTCTAAACAGATTTCCAGCCACCTGTCTTCCTACAGTAAGTGATAAAGTATCAAAACAATAAAAGCACATGTATGAGCTTATGCTGCAACTCAGGACAGGATGACAGTGAAATTATATGCTGCAGAATTATCCCTATAAAATATTTACCAAGTAAATTTAATCAGAATGTATCGAATACTTCTACTGTTGACGCTAACTCATCTAAAGAAAGAGAAAACTAAAAGCTACACAACACCAATATTCAATGTACCTCTTCTACAAAAGCAGAAGCTAATAGGCCTCTTAAAATCACACAAGTGACTGAAACATCAAAGTCTACAAATGCCAATAAAATGCAAAGAATTATTTCAACGCAGTTGTGGTATCAAATAAAACAGAGTCTTAAATTATACAATTTAGACAATCTGAGCTAATAGGTTGAAATGTACACCAAAACCTTTTTTTCTATATACTGATGCTTGACTTTTTGCAGACCTTCATATTTCTATGACTAATCTACGTGCATTACATTTATAATATTTTTGTCTTTGTTGTATAGTATAGACCACTTGTCCTATTGATTAACACCCATGTACTTTACTTTACTTTACTTTTATTTTTGATTGTATAGTTCTGTAGCACAGCATTTTATTATCTCTTCTTACTAAACATTCACCACATTCATCAGGTTCCTCTATTTAGTATTCTGTCATATTTGTGTGCTTTCAAGTTTTCTTCATTATGATAACCTTATCAGTCCATCTCAATTTTGTTATTCCTGTTGTCACACATAATGCACGTACTTCATATTCCTTTTATTGACTTTCTCCATTTATATAATTATGGTCTTCTAATTATATTAACCTTATGGCATTTCACTCTGCATGCAACTTTTGCCAGCATACCCATTTCTGATCTGCCTACCTTTCACCATTTCAATATTTTCCTTTCAGATAAAGCTTCCACAATTGTTCATTGAGTTACAGCTCGGTGAAGAACCAAATCACTGTGCACAAATGATCAGGAACTCAATCACATGAAATAAATAAATGCATTTTTTGGTGGGTGGCAAGCCCCTGCATCTCCCATATAAGGAGCAAGCCTCCCCATAATCCAATCATTTATATACCAACTGCAGGGTTGTACAAGTAATCTTTGAAAACAAATGAGTCACTAACCAAAAGTGCTCACTTAGAAGATGCAGTGATTTCCTAAGGAAACAGCACTGGGGGGGGGGGGGGTCAACATGAGATAGTTGAACACAGCCAGCTAAAACTTCATCCAGTTTGCACTTCGCAAAGTATAGGGAAAGCATGTTAGCTATACGTGTTTTTCATGATGATGTCATAACATTTTAAATCACCATTTCCTCTCTCCAGGCTTCACTGATGTAGTTTCCATGCTGGTATCAATTTTCACATTATGTATCCAGCATTCCTAAACTTAAAGTTTGTAGTACAACTGACTTTATTTTAAAACAAACCTGCTTCCTACACTACACTGATTTATATGTATAAAGTAGATAGTGTACATAGCAAATACTTTCATTTGAATACACTGTATGGCTCATTAAAAACCTGCAGGCACAAGTATAGAAAAAATAGGTTTATTGACAAAAAAAAAAAACAAAAGTAGCTGACTGCGTATTCCAAAATAAAAGATCCACATTTGTGTGTTATTTTCACAGTACTTTGTTTCAGGTTTATAGTCCATAAGGTTATCTCTACCACACAAGTATAGGGCCGGATTCACGATGGCTTGCATGGAGTCTACGAGTAGAATAAGACTCCATGCAGCCATCATGTCCGACGAGCGATCCAGGAACAGCGTGTAGGGGCTCCTAAAACGTCTCCTACATGGACAGGGCTGGGATATGCAAATTACCTCACTTGCGGGCAAAAGGCATGCAAATTAGGTAAATTTGCAATCCAGGAAGCACAAACCTGTCCGAGTAGGAGACATGTTAGCTGCAGAAATGTACTCAGTTGACAACTGAGTACCGTTCTGCAAATAGCACGATGGAGCCTTGTCAGCTCCAAATAAAGGTTGCATATGGTTGAGGAAGCATGCCAATGGCCAAATATACGGCCATTGGAAAGTTTCCCAGATGCAAAATTAAAATAAAAAGATTTTTTTTTTCGGCGATTTCCGATGTTTAAGCGTAGCGCAGTGCCACGCAAATGGGGTGCGCTATAAAAATCATAAAATTAGACAATAAAAGCCACAAACGTAGAATTTATGAAAATTGTTAAATGACAATGTAAAGGAATAGCAGGCTGAAGACAACATGGCCACCGAGTAGGGGTTGCTAAAGGGAGAAGCCCAGTCTAAGACATGTAATCAAGCATTAGTAGACAATCCTATGTAAATGAGTGTTAGGATAGTGAATCACACTTTTACATAGCAAATGAGCACAGTCAGTGGAGTGTAGGAGTAGGATATGGGGAGGAACAGAGTAGGAGATAGGTGACATCACAAGGGGGTATGTATGAAAGTAATGAAGCTGATTGGAGCACAGTGGCATGTGTTAGCTGTCAGTTAGACATCATGGAAAGAGGTGAGTCAACAGGTAGGCCAGGTAAAGCCAAGAAATGGAAGGTGTATACTGTGGATAACACCAAAGTTTCTTGCTGAGCGGGTATGCACGTGTGTGCATGCCTGTAAACTCGAGTAAGACAGGGTGCGCGCATGGAAGCGTGAATGCGCGCGTTTAAGCTGGAGTAAGCATGTATCAGGCTGTTGGAAGACCTGTAAGCGTGTTTGCACTGGTGTGCATGCGATTTAACCCAAATAAGCAAGTTTTAGTCCATGTAAGCATGTGTGCGCGCGTGGTAGCTGCTGTGCGTGTGTTTGCGCTTGTGTGCTCATCGCTCCCCCCTGAGGAAACAGACAGGAAAAAGGAAGCAAAACAAATAGTAGGAAGCTACCAGGGAATACTAGTAGAGCTAGCAGGTGCAAACAATCAGAATCAGGCAATTACACAGGCAGAACACTAGCCCAGCCCAGAACTTAAAACTCTGCAAACAACAGTGCAGTTTGTTTCTCTCAAGAGACACTGCAACACTGGAGTAAGCAACTAGAAATGAAAACTGAAAAAGCTAGGGGCTGCCATTGCTGTTATAAGGCGACATATGCAACATGCTGAGGGTGGTGACAATGCAAATGCTGCTGGACAACCCACAGTGAGGAGACGGAGAAGAGTGTACAGGCCCAGGGTCACCTACCAGGGGTTACATGAGCTGGAGATAGTGGAGCGCTATAGAGTGGACAGAGACCTCCTGCAGCAAATAGTTGAGCTGTGCAGGCCATGCCTCAGACACAGAACCAACAGAGGGGAACCCATCCCAGTGGAAACCAAGGTATGTGTTGGCTTAAGAATACTAGCAACAGGTACCTTTCAGAGACCAACTGGTGATATGATGGGGATATCACAGGCATCAGCATCCAGGGTACTGCACCAGTTCCTGGATGCCATGTCAGCACATGTCGGTGATCATGATTATTTCCCCAATTCCCATGAGGGATTGGCCAGCAATATGCGTGTCTTCCAGCAAATAGCAGAATACCCTGAGGTAGTGGGTGTAATAGACTGCACGCATATATGCATCAAAGCACCAGCTGGTGAGCAGGGTAGGGCCTACATTAACCGCAAGGGCTTCCCCTCCATCAACTGCCAGGTCGTGTGTGATGCCCAGGGCATAATAATGAATGTGTGTGCTGGCTGCCCTGGAAGCTACCATGATTCCCATATCTGGCATCTGACGCAGCTGTACCAGACATTTGCCAATGGGGACATCCCACATGGTCACTTAGTGGGGGATGCTGGCTATGCACTGGAGCCGTGGCTGATGACACCCATCAGAAATGCACACACACCTGAACAGGAACACCATAATGAGGCACACGCACAAACACGAAATGTAATTGAGCATGTGTTTGGGTTGCTCAAGTCACGATTCCGGTGCCTGGACATATCTGGTGGAGCCTTGCAATACTCACCAACTACATGTACCCAAATTGTCATGGTATGTGCTATGCTACATAATATGATTCTGCGAAAACAGCTGCAGCAGGACCAGCATAGGCCTGGGACAAACAGCCCCCCACCAGTGCCAAGGCCATCACAGGCAGAGTGTGACTCGGAGGAGGAACAACCCTAGCCTGCCCCAGTAGGCAGAAGGAGGCGTGCCCAGTATGCCTTGGCCTTGGCAAAGAGGCAACACATAGCACATACACTGGCTCAGTAGGAACCCTGGAAATGATACCTCTCTCTGACTCGCACATATAGTATAAGGGATGCCTAACTTGACACTACCTGTTTCCAAACATGTATAGGGAGTGCAGTATGTGCATCTGACATAGGCAGGCCTGCAGCACCACCTGAGGCATGATTGCCATGTGTTAAGCAATGTAAGGTAGTGCTAAACAGCATTTACCATCATGTAGTATATGCAAACTTGATGACCTTGATTATCATCCTACCCTCACCAAGCATGAGGCCACAATATGAAGACAAGATGATCAATTACAACAATTGGCTTAGGTATTGGTGTCAGTGAAATGGGATACAATGCCTGTCAGCCTGGGATGACATGCTCGACAAGACATGATGCTTCACTAGGGATGGATTTCACCTATCACCTGTGGACTTTTGGATATTGCCAAAGGCTCTTGTCACCCCTATAGTGCCTTTTTTAGATAAGGCTCAAAACACAAACCCACCTCCATAGGTATCACAAGGCATAAGAAACTATAAGTAATGCTACTCAATGCCAGAAGTCTAAACTGCAAGATGCATGCACTCCAAACTCTCCTCAGCATGGAGAATGTTGACATCTGTGCAGTAACAAAAACCTGGTTCAAGGCTCCCAAGAGCACCCTAGCATTAATAGGTTACACCTCATATCATGCTTTACATCTGCAAAACATGGAACAAACTACAAAAGGAGGGTGAGTATCAATATTTGTCAAAGATACCCACACCCCCAGGTTGGTGGCACAGCATGAAGCATGGGAGACTATCCATGTGCAACTAACAGTGACTAAAACTGCCTTCCAGTTCACAGCTTGCTACAGACCACCCTCCTAAACCCAGGAACCACACTTGGCTGACTGGAGAACACATGAAAATATGAAGGTTTCCCCAAACACCATTATATTGGGCGACTTCAACTACCCAAACATAGACTGGGAGCATTACCCTAGCCCCAACACCCTAGCCCAAAGGTTCCCAGAATTTATAAACCAAAATGCTATGGAACAACTTGCTACCATTCCCACAACAGGGGAAAAATACTGGACCTGATCATCACCAACATGGGGACTCTATGCCCAAGACCAGAAGTGTATCCCTCACTGGTAAGATCAGACCAGAGAGTAATCTCACTGGATATTCACATCCCGATCCCAGCCCATGGCCAGAAAAACACAGTGAAAATTATTCACTAAAGCAAATGTCACACTCCTCAAAACTGAGGTGGAATCCTTCACAGCCCCTGTGCCTGTAGAAAATATGGCCCAGACCTCATAACCCTTTATAAATGCATTCTATGAACACCGTCAGGAATGCATGGATCATGCAATCCCAAATAAAACCAAGACCCAATCCTCCAAAGCCAGGCATCCTGTCTGGTGGACCCCAGCCATAAACAAACCATACAATACAAGGAGGAAGCTACTATATGATAGATCAAAATCCCAAAAAGGGAAGGCATCTCTGATCAGTATTATTGAAAAACTATGGCCACACATAAGATCGTCTAAGGCCATCTTTGAGATATAAATTGTACAGGACACCAAGGATAATCACAAGGCATTATTTACTTATGGTAGGAACCTGTGTGGGAATCCCCAGATATGCTCAGAAATAGTCCAAAATGACAAACAATACACCAACCCACAGACATTGCCAACATCTGAGCTGACAGGTTCAGTACAACCTTCTCCCCCCCCTCCCCACCAAAAGGGCAAATATTTATCCCAGCAGAGTGCTGGCCCCCTGACATCACAGATGCTCAGGTAACAGCCAGCCTCTCCAAAGAAAAAAACACACAGCATCAATGGGACCAGACGGTGTCTTGGGCTGTGTCCAACATGAACCTCAAGAAGAATTGAACACAAACATAAAACCACTGTTCAATCTCAGCCTTACCACAGGATATGTACCCAAAGAGCAGTGTACAGCAACAGTGGTCCCTCTCCACAAAGGTGGTGCCTCAATGGATACTGCAAACTATCGCCCCAGAAGCCTGACTACCTTGGTCTGCAAAGCTATGGAAAGATCATCATGGACCTCATAACTAAACATATTGGGGACCTACAGACACTGGATCCTACCCAGTTTGGCTTTGTCAAGGGCAGATCCTGCCTCTTAAACCTGGTTGAGTCATTAGAAACAGTCACCAAGGCCATTGACGAGGGGAAGGTGGTCCACACAGCCTACCTGGATCTCGCAAAAGCCTTCCATACAGTACCCCACTTGGTCATCATAGATAAGATCATAAGATCACCAGCTCCAATATAAACCCCTATGTCACTAGATGGGTTGCAAACTGGCTCAAGGACAGAACCCACATGGTCAGAAATGCTGGAGCCATGTCAGACCCCAAACCAGCTACAAGTGGCATCCCACAAGGCTCAGTCCTGGGACCTCCCTTGTTTGGTATATCTTTCTCAGAGGTAAAGCCCAACACAGAAGGACTGTTGGTGAACAAGTTTGCAGATGACTGCAAACTGGGCACCATAATCGACCCTCCAGCTGACACAAGCATCCTACAAAAGGGCCTCATAGAAACAGACAACTTGTGCCAGAGCCATGTCCTCAAGCTAAATGCAAAACAGTGTACAGTCCTCCCCTTTGTCAAAAACTAAGTGCTCACAAATTACCACATAGGTGGTAACCCATTAAGTATGGAAGAAGTGATAAGGGACCTGGAGACCCAAGCTGATAGCAATCTCACATTCGATAACCACATGGCCAAAGTGTTTAGAAAAACATTTCATATAGCCCACCTAATCATGAAGGTATTCACATCTACATCAGGGGAGGTCATTGTGCCTCTTAACTCATCCCTCAATAGGACCATAATTGAGTACAATGCCCCTTGTGGGATGTACCTTATCAGACAACTGCAGCAGCTGGAAAGACTACAAAAGTATCTCACCAGGAGGATCAAAGGGCTCAAACACATGCCATTCGCTGCCCGGTTAAAGAAACTGCAGCTCCACTTAGTGGCATATTGCCTGCCAAGAGGCAATCTGTGTCTGATGTATAAAGCTATGTCCAACCTGGAATCAATGGACATGCTGCACCTCAGAAACTCAGAATTCCCTCAAGCTACGCGCTCAAGAGACCTGAACCTCAGGGCTGAAATAAATAGGACATGCTGGAGTGACAGATTCATAACCCAGAGGCTCCACCCACTCTTGAGTAAACCCCCACTCCAGGTTAGCCAGAGTCCCTCATTGACTCTCTTCAAGAGGAATCTTGATGAGTGTATGGGAGATTGTAGGTTTACCCTGGGTATCACTTCTATGTCACTGTTAGACAGAGGCACAGTATACCAACCTTGAAAAATGTCATGGCAAACTCCACTTAAAATATGTGTTGAAAGCCAAACACACTCTGGCTAGGATTATAAATGCCCTCGGGCAGATAGCCTAGTATGAACCTATGAACAGAATCACACACACCAACTAGTACAACTGTGGTCAACATGGAGTAATGTTTGGCAATGTCCACCCAAGTTGGTAAATACACAGCAATGTCGGATAAGCCTGGTTTAAGTAGGCCATAGCTGAACAAAATGCAACATGCTCATAGTTGCCCAACTGGCCCTTAACCAGTCTGGTCTGCTCAGTATGAATATTTAAAGCAGCAATGGGACTCAGACCCATGATACTCTGCACCATAGTGAAAGTACTGAACCACTAAACCATGACAGTCTTGCAATACTCAGCTAGTAAGAGAGAATGTTGCCAAGTCTTTGCAAACTATCACATGGAAACTCTGCAGGCACAGCATAATCCCTGTTGAGTTATGACACAAATGAGTCTGGCAGTAAGAACACAACAATACTTCCAACACACACAGTATAAATGTCAATATTGGTCATGTTCACACACAACCAGAAATGTAGTGGACTCCAGATCACAACATATGGAAAGGTCACACTGGGCATGCTCACACACTTGGATAAATGAGACATATGTCAGGCAACAAACCATGGAAAGGCTGAACTGGGCATACTCACTCACTTAGGCCATGTCTGAGTATAGCAGTCAGTCACACATATCTGGCAGTTGTATGTGTTAAGCCAGGAACCTCCCACGACCCAGCAATCTGCCCTGTGCACACAGTTAAATGACAACAGACACATATATTAATATACTGGAACCCTGTCATGATCAAACATGTTACGCAGATACACAAGTTGATCATAGAAACTGGGAAAGCTACGGCAATAAAGAACTGCAAACAGTAGCAGCAACAAATAGTGTGCATCCCGAACATAAACATAGGTGCAGAGGTCAGTACTATGCTGTCTGCCCTAGGGAATTCATAAGCCTAGGCAGAGTGTATTTGGTGTCCACCTCCCCAGTAGAGTAGCCTACTGTGCCTCTGTAAAGTAGGTCACAGAAGGCACCCTTTAAGGCTAGTTTGCTGTGCCTCTGTCAAACAGGGACACAGTGGAGATCCCAGGGGTGAAATTGCAATTTCCAATCCATGCGGCTGTATTTTGCTGGAAGCTTTGGAATTCAACACACATAGATTTAAAATTATGGTTTTGGAACTGATGGCAATCAATTGTAGGGAAGGAGACAACATGAACCAACTGGCCCTTAGGGAGCTCAAGTGGATTTTTACCTTAAAAGCACACCTCCATCCAGGCATTAATCAATATGTCTCAGTTAGACCTGTTCTCAATATGAGGAAATGAAGGCATGATCTTATTTGTCCTGATTGTTTGGTATGGTATTCAGTGCGCTTTATTTAGCTTTTCATCCTTTGAGATTTCCCTGTGCCTCTGCACAGGTTCACTCTCACTAAATAAGGTTCCATAAACCATATTTTATCATCTTTTTATACACTATGTTCTACATCAGGTTGCCATATGATCATTTGTAACTTAAATATTGATAATTTGGTTGTTTAGAATCTACGCACTGTTAAGGCCCTTATGTGGCTTGAGCTGACAGATGATTGATCACTTATGATAATTTTATAACACTCATAGTATGACCTAGCTTTTGTTTTGTCAAGTCTACTATATAGCCACACCCTCACAATTTTCTTTGATCTCTCTATTCGCAGCATTGTACGTATGTACACTGCTGTTCGTTATATATGGGCCCTTTGGTATAATGAATAATTGAGTTACACTATGGTTATTATTAACCTACAGCTGGCCTTCAATCTCAGTACATACTTTCTGAGGTTTCATCTGTTGGTTTTAGCTCATTATGTCAGATTTGTTTTATTGTTATTAATCATACTTTATTTCAGTCGCTATATTTATATGCTTTCGTCAGGTTTTTTTGGTTTTTTTATTATTACTTTTATGGGTATTTAAGACAGTTATAGTGCATGGTTTAACTACATTAGTATCAATCCCTAACTCAACTAGCATTTCCCGGATTTTTGGATGTTAGATGTTACTAGTATTAATTATTTTGTCTGTAAGATGTCAATAGTTATTGCTGCAGCCAGCACTTTTACTTCTATTTTTAGATAGTTCTGACATTGTTTGCTATCCAGACACGTAGGTCTACGCTTTCTCGTAGGTGAGCTCTCCGTTGTTCAGCTGCTGTTGCCAGTAGGATGCTTTTTATTGTCGGACCAGCCTTTGATGCGTTGACTGTGTTTATATGAACTTTTTTGGATAGAATACAACAGCGATCTGGTTTTGATTATGACCGATACTGATGGGTTTCATCCCTATCATCAGAAAGGTAAAGTTGCCACGCCAGTTTAGGATATTCTGCAGTTGTAGTTTAGGCCAGTATATATTTTTTGATGTTAAGCCGCAGAGATGGTTGCACTAACTTGTTGTCAGTAACTTTTATGTTTTGCAATTCTCAACGGTTACAATATACTGCTATTCTCTTGATGAATAGTCATCATATTTTGTTAGGTAGTGGAGTTAGGTAATATCATCTGCCTTTACACAACACCATACTATATATTCCTGGTGTTGCTTGATGTCTTTGCTTTGTTTTTTAACTGGATGTTTGATGGTAATGAGCTCAGGTTGAGCTCAGTTCAGCGACTCCAATAATAGAGTTACTATACATATTTTAACTTCACCAGTGATACCGCTGTGCCCCATACTTTTGGTATTAGAAGTGTTTTGGTTTGTGGGTTAAAGTGAGTATCTTGACTACAGGCATCTACCGTTTTGTTTTACAGTGGTTTTGGTTTGCCAGCTGGCGTATATTGTTAGCTTTGCAGTAGAGTATGTTATTTTCTTGCAGCAGCACAGCTTATTTAAGGCGATTTGAATGCGCTTCATGCCAACTGTGTTTATTCATGCATTTTTAAACACTTTTAAATGTTTTTATTGATTTTTTACCTGTTTAATTTGAATTTATTGATGATGTTCCTTTAAACCAGTATAGGAGGAATGTCACAATTATTCAATTAGTGCTTTAATTAGTTAAATTTGAGCGCCAAAAATCTTTGTATAAATGGTTGCTCAAATTTATATTGCATTACACCTGAAGAAGCGTAGTATAGCTACGTGAAAGCGCTTGTGTGTTCCTGTCTTCAATAAAGAAGTTTATTACAACAGTCGGCATCTCTGTGTGGTGTATCCAGTGGATTTGGTGTGTTCCAATACTCAGCTAGTAAGAGAGAATGTTGCCAAGTCTTTGCAAACTATCACATGGAAACTCTGCAGGCACAGCATAATCCCTGTTGAGTTATGACACAAATGAGTCTGGCAGTAAGAACACAACAATACTTCCAACACACACAGTATAAATGTCAATATTGGTCATGTTCACACACAACCAGAAATGTAGTGGACTCCAGATCACAACATATGGAAAGGTCACACTGGGCATGCTCACACACTTGGATAAATGAGACATATGTCAGGCAACAAACCATGGAAAGGCTGAACTGGGCATACTCACACACTTAGGCCATGTCTGAGTATAGCAGTCAGTCACACATATCTGGCAGTTGTATGTGTTAAGCCAGGAACCTCCACGACCCAGCAATCTGCCCTGTGCACACAGTTAAATGACAACAGACACATATATTAATATACTGGAACCCTGTCATGATCAAACATGTTACGCAGATACACAAGTTGATCATAGAAACTGGGAAAGCTACGGCAATAAAGAACTGCAAACAGTAGCAGCAACAAATAGTGTGCATCCCGAACATAAACATAGGTGCAGAGGTCAGTACTATGCTGTCTGCCCTAGGGAATTCATAAGCCTAGGCAGAGTGTATTTGGTGTCCACCTCCCCAGTAGAGTAGCCTACTGTGCCTCTGTAAAGTAGGTCACAGAAGGCACCCTTTAAGGCTAGTTTGCTGTGCCTCTGTCAAGCAGGGACACAGTGGAGATCCCAGGGGTGAAATTGCAATTTCCAATCCATGCGGCTGTATTTTGCTGGAAGAGGGTTGGCGAGGGGCTATGTCTAACTTTAATTGGGATTCAATTCCAGAGTGAGGGGACCCTCTGGCTAATGAATCTGTCCCTGCAGCATGTCCTATTTATTTTTGTGCTAAGGTTTAAGTCCCTGGAGTGTGTAGCTCTAAGGGTCTTGGATGTTATGAGGTGGAGCATGTCCATTACTTCTGGGTTTGAAATGGCTGTGTATATCAGGCATAGATCACCTCTGAGTAGGCATTAAGCAACCAAGTAGAGCTGGAGATCCTTTAGTTGAGCTGCATAGGACATCTGTGTGTAGTCCATGATCCTCTCTGGGAGGTACTGTTGTGTTGACTGTAGTTGCCGCAGGTGTTGGGTAAGGTACACCCCAAAAGGGGCATTGTAGTCAAACATGGGCCTGATGAGTGACTAGTAGAGGGCCACAATGACCTCCCATGATCTACATGCAAACACCCATGTGATAAGGAGGGCTATATAAAGGTCTTTGCAATGACTCTGTCAATGTGATTAGCAAAGGAGAGGTTATGGTCTATGTGGGTCTGTGGGATATTGCTCTGTTATTTAGTAGCTTCCTCCTTCTGTTGTACAGCTTATATATGGCTGTGGTCAACCAGACAGTTCTCCTGTTTTGGAGGAGTCATGGTTTTATTTGGGATAGCATGATCAATGTTTACCTGCAGGTGCTCATACAATGCGTTTGTAAAGGATTCTGCAGATTGGGCTGTATTATCCTCCAGCATGGGGCCTTTGAAGTATTCCACCCCAGTCTTCACAAGTGCAAAGTCTGCTTTTGAGAAATTCTTTACAGTGATTTCCTTGGCTGGGGGTGGGGACGGGATATGGATGTCCAGGAAAGTTGTTTACGGTCTGATCTTAACAATGATGGTACTACCTCTGGTGTGGAACATAGAGTCCCCATGTTGGTGATGATCAGGTCCAAGATGTATTCCCCCTTGTGGGTGTGGTGACTGGTTGTGCCATAGCACATGGATCCACAAATTGTAGTGGCTGTAGGGTGATGTTGTTGAGGGCCTGAGTAGTATCCCCAGTCAATATTTGTGTACCTGAAGTCAACCATTATAATGGTGTGTGTGAAGACCTGCATATCCTACACTGTTCCCAGGAAAGCCAAGTGTGGTTACTGGGTATGGGGGGTGGTCTGAACTACACACCAAACCAAAAGGCAGTTTTGCACAATGGTAGTTGTGTATGTATGGCCTGTCATGCTTAGTGCAGTGGTACCAACCCAGAGGTGTGTGTATCTATGATGTATATGGATACACCCCCTACTTGTGTTGTGTGTTACAAGTCCTGTGGTCACAAAGCATGCTATAGAACATAACCTGGCAGTGCCAGTGTGCATATGTGACCCTGAACTAGGCATCTGTTAATGTACAGATATTGTTAACCCCCATACTGAGGGATAGTTAAAGATGTACATTCTTCTTTGGAAAGACTGATGATGTCAGCACCCTATAAATACACCAGGAGAAGGGAAGTCATCTAGTAATGTAAATAGCATGCTGCGCTAATGCGTCTCTCTCAAGTATCATAACATAGTTAGGTAAAGGTTTGAATCCTGCAAACGCTGTGTGTGTTTTGGGGGGGGCAGGGGGGTGTGTGTGTATGTATGCAATTCTCTGTGAAAGGAATGGCCTTTTTGACGACTGGGATAACACACTAAAAGATGTACATTCCTCTTTGGAAAGACTGATGATGTCAGCACCCTATAAATACACCAGGAGAAGGGAAATCATCCAGTAATACAAATAGTGTGCTGCGCTAATGCGTCTTTCTCAAGTATCATAGCATAGTTAGGTAGGGGTTTGAACCCTGCAAATGCCATGTGTGTGTTTGTCACGCAGTTTGTCAATGTGTTGTGTGTTTTGCTTTTATTATTGTATGACATATTATTATAACAGTAATTTCAATGCACACATCAGGTATGTGTGTGCCACATACTGATATGTACCTGTCACCTTTAATAGTTCCTATGTGTGAAGGCTGCCCCATATAAATACAGTTATTACCATTGCCAGCATGTGCCACAGCTTACCAGACCTTAGGCCATACATGTATGTTGGTGACAATGCAGGCTACTGCAGTGATCTGTGTCCTAGGCCAACTATGTGACACACACCCATGAAAGCTTTGATAGATTAATGTGGGTGAGGGTTCATGTCTGGAGTATATGTCAGACATGTTAAAACACAGCAAAGTCTATGAGTGATGGGCACCCAGTGTAGGTGTATGGCAACTGTTGCCGATATGCATACAGACACCTTCTTGCTTAGGTGATACACTGAGGGACAGCAGAATACCTTTGGAAATGTGAATATCACAGGAAAGAAAAGATAACACTTGTCCACATGTACACACCATTACCCATTCTACATGATGGGTGCTACCACCTACATGGTACTGTTGGAATACTATGTTAACTACATGCCGATGCCAATGCCACAGTTGTGTTACAGCAATACAGCATGGCTTGGAAAGCAGGTATCTGTCCATAGGATACCCTTGTGGTGGTTAGGTGTGTCATGTGTAGAATGCATTATAGGCCACTGTATGCATTTGCAGTTGTGGATAGACATATCCGTAGTGTATTGGCATGTATGTGAGACTGCTATATGCCAAAGAGTATTGTTCCCAGGGATGTGTGTGGCTCAGTAAGAATATAGTGTAGTACTGCAGGGATATCACTGACACCAGGTTCCTACATCTGTGTGTCAGTTGAGGAGACACCATGTCATGACCACTGAATGTCAGGCTATGTAAGCTGTGTATACTACCAGAATGCAGACCATTGAAATTTGGAAACCGTATCACCCACAACATACTGTCAAACCATGTCATGTTCCATGCTAACCATGTTCACAAATGTACACCTGCAACTCAGTGCTGCAAACATCACACATGTACTGTCCACACCCCAGCACATGCAGGCACAGGTACACACAACAGCCATGTGGCACATGTGCAGATAGTACACTTTGGGAATTAACACTGGTGTATACAAAACTGCAATGACAAACATAGATAATGCATCATGCATGCCTGAATATACCCACAACAATATCATTACACTGTACTGTTAACAACATGATAATATTACTACAGTGCAATGTTGTCACCCTGTGCATCATCACCATGCTACCCTGTTCCTGCATCAATGTTACAGATGGCAGAAGGTGGCACAGTTTCATCATATGCACAGGGTGTGTACTTGGTTTGCCAGAGTCTGACATTGACACATCCAATTGACATGTATGTGTGTGTGTGTGTGTGTGTGTGTGTGTGTGTGTGTGTGTGTGTGTGTGTGTGTTAGTGAGGGACAACAGTACAACATGGGGCAATGTTGCTGCAATGTGTGTGTGTATGTGTTAGCCCTAGGTGTTAGCATTATGTGTGTGTGTATGCATGCACACAGTTCCACCACATGGCTGCCATATATGCGTGTTTGTGGACAGCCACAGACTGTACCTGCCAGGTCATACAGATCCCTGTCTCTGGCCATGGACACGGTACCTGTGCCTGGCAGGGGTGCTACGGACAGCATCAGGTACTAAGCCAGACTGGGTACTGTCATCAGAAGCAGTGGGTTGTTGACTGGACACATGTCCCTGCTGGGACTGTCCAGAGCCACGTGCACGTGGTCTTCTGTGACGGTCTAATGACAGCACAGACCAAGCATTGCTGGGGCTGGTACTGGCACTATGGAAGCGGCTGCGGGTTTGTTGTCGTCCGCGACGACTGCCAGCTGATAATGTTGCTGGCATACGTCCACGTCGACGCCTCAACCGTCCTGCACTGTCCTGGCTCCTGGACATGTAGTTGTGGAAGAGATCTAATGTTGCCCCCCAACATCTATCAATGACCTCGCTGATGTTACGGATGGCAGACGCAACATCACGCATAGTGTCATTCATAGCAGTGCGATGTGCTTTAAGCTGCCTCAGACCCTGTCTGGTGTACCGTTCCATATGTGCCTGTGCCTGCATTACAGCCCGGAACATAGCTGAGGTTGAAAGACCTCTGTGGGCATGTCTGACAGGGGCAGTACGACCACGAATGCTCCCACGAGAACCCCTGGACATCTGCCTGTGTGGTACCATGTCAGAAATCTGGCCATGGCTGCTGTGAGGTGATGCATGTGCCAATGATACCACACTACCCTGGTCAATGCCCACTGTATGCTGTCCCTCAGCAAAGGACATTGATGACAATGGATGTATAGGCAGGATGACTGTGCGCATTGATGAGGTTGACTGCTGTATAGTGTCAATTGGCTGACCAATGACAGACCCTGTCACACCTCCCTGTGCCATTACACATGTATCATCATAATCACTATCCCCAGCAGTGGCTTTAGGTTCCCTGCTGCACTCCACCACAGCAACATCAGAACCTGTGAGAGGAAGATAGGAAACACAGTTTACAAATGTGTACACGATATTACCACACAGGCGCACAGGCACACATGCACACATGCACACATGCACACAGGCACACATGCGCACATGCGCACAGGTGCACATGCACACATGCACACATGCGCACAGGCACACATGCACACATGCGCACAGGCACACATGTCCACATGCACACATGCACACAGGCACACATGCACACATGCGCACAGGCACACATGAGCACAGGCACACATGCGCACAGGCACACATGCGCACAGGTACACATGCACACATGCGCACAGGCACACATGCACACATGCGCACAGGCACACATGTGCACAGTCACACATGCATACATGCGCACAGGCACACACATGCACACAGGCACACATGCGCACATGCACACATCCACACAGGCACACATGCACAGCATACTCCTCAGTACAGCAGATACAAACACAGACACACCTGCAATCCAACACATACACAATACTGTTTTAGGGTGGGTGACAGTATCACAAGGAAAAACATCACTGCACACGTGTCAGCATGCAGATTATGTGTTGCAAAGACCATGCAGTGCAAGTGTGGACAGCCCTTGTTAATAACAGTATACATGTACTTTATGCTTGTGTGTAGTTGTTCAGTGATTGTCTCCACCCTGGGACACAATGTGTACAAGGACATAACAATGTTGTGCAAGTGTTACAAGCTGTGGGTGCATATATTTGCACACACACACACACACACATAAACACACAACACATGACGGTGCTGTGCAATGACTGCTATGTGTAGTTTTGTGGTCGGCACAACTGAATGTGGTGTAGTAATGTGAGCCATGATCAACATGCTTCTTGTGGTCAGTCAACAATAATAATGTGTGCCAGACAGGCAGCTAGCATGCTGTACCTGACGTGCAGTAGCATGACTACATCCACAATTATACAGCCACCTGTTACAGGGGTTTGTAAGGTGGCCAATAGTGAGCATTGTCTAACATGAATGTATTATTTGTTCAAGACTGTTGCACAAAGACATGATAAGCCTCTACCCCTCAGGTATATTATGTGTGCTGCATAGATGAGAAGTGGAATACTGAAGGGTGGCCATACAGCAGGTGTCATAATTGGACATGTGTAGCAGGCTAAGGTGTAGTGTGTATACCAAACATGTGTGTGTTGTTTACATGTGTATCATATATGCCTATACAATGTCCAGTACAGTGTTGCCACACATGTGTGTCATGCTCTGTGTATTGCATGTGAGTGGGGCAGCTATTGAGAATAATGGGATATGCATAGTCTCACAGCAAACATGCACAGCATGCATTATGCGTAGGTGTGTTACATGTGCACAGACTACACCTCCATATGACATGCACATGTCATTAACAATAGTATTGTTATTACACACTCACCAGCATGGATTGGCTGCCTTGCTGTCACTACAGAGGGACCTGCAAAAATATGACAGTGATTGCCAGTGGCCACAACTGTGCCATTGATACTGTGAGTATGATAAAGTACAGTAGTACAACAGGTGGCTTTCAAAGGTGTACAGATTATGCTCAGAATATCAATCTTGCAAAAGAATAGGCAGGTTAACAGCTACACAAACAGTACACATCTCACACATGCATAAACTACCAGTACAGAGATCAATCAACTACAGATATGGCATGTTACCTGCACGCTCCATTTCAACATGCTGGGTGGCTCCGGCCTCCATGATGACACATGTTTGTGGATGTTGGTGTTGTTGGCCTGGAGCCACAACACTTAGGAGGTGCTCCTCCACACTGGTGAGGGGGGGTGGATAGGTACCCCACCGTCTGTGGCATGCTGTTGTCTGTGGATATCAGATGCATGCTGCCGGACAAGGCAAATTAAATCACTGCAGTGATAGCGTACCTGCTCATATGTCTGGTTATGCATGCCTATGTCATTTACCCGACGGACAAGATCTTGCCACAGTGCAGCCCTCTCATGCTGGTTCTGGCTGGTCCTGGAAAACAGCACACAGTAATTCTGCACCAGGCTCTGGTGGATCTCCTGATCCTCTGCTGCTGTATATGGTGGGTTTCACTGATGCACCATCACCCTGGAAGGAAAAGGAAAATATGTGAGCAAGTCATGTGGCACACTTAATATTCTAATGTACTGATATCACTTAACTGCCATATATAGCATCTGTCTATCAAGGGATACACATGTTCGATACCACATATCAGTGCTCAGCCCACAACTGTCTGACAGTGCCTGCCACACTCCATACAACAAACTAGTATACACAAGCACTCGGCACACTGTTTGGGATACAATGCACAACCTCATACTGGGGGTATGTATCAAGCTAATGGATGAAGAATATTGTCATCCCGTGCAATGAATGCAATGCACATTTACAGTTTCAATGGTAATCCACCCTAGTCTTTGATGCCATACCCCTACCTGACCTATGTGCACAGTTGGTACTATAGCCAGCATACTGCTGTCACAGAGTATACATGCTGCCAGGTATACACACATACCCTGTAACACACATGTGATTGCAGCCATGGTACAGGCATCATTACACACACATTACACATACATATAACACACAAATGTATGACAACACAGATGAGCATTAACTGTGTACCTTATAGTACTGTGTGCCCCTGCTTACAGATACCTATGCATAAGGTATGTAATCTGTGCAGACTACAGGAAACACACCAGACAGTGTTACCAAGGAATGTGAACATACACCATACTGTAGTGTTTAGGCCTACAACATCAGGTAGTACAACAGTTCATATGTGAGCTGGCTTCAACAGCAGTACCTCTTACTGAGCATACATGTATTGCTTCTGCCTATGATGGGACACCGCAGTCATACATAGGGAAGTACGGCACAACATATGCCAATCTACTATGTTTGCATCCCGATAACTGACACATCTTTCTCTGGCCTCACACCAAGGACACCAACTACCACAACAGACACAAACTCACACTAAGCTATCACACCTTTACAGACCTTGCACACAATTAGTGTCACACTCATTCAATGTCACATAGCTGGTATTGCACTGAGTACATGTGTGTGTGCATTGTGTCATAGGTAGATACTATGCTATTGGCCCTGGGCCTAGGTCAGCCTAGCCATATGCTACCCTGCCCTTTGGGACACATGTAATGTGATTTTACTTGCTCCTGTGAAATGGTTACACAGAGGTGACTCACAGGGCATATTACCGATCTCCATAACATTCATCAGGGGTATGTATGACATCTACTAATAAGGAGTCTTGTTTGCTAATGCTGGGTAGTTTAGTCCAGGGTATGGCATATTTGTGTATAGAAACCTGTACCTCCAGCATGTGCTGTTTAGTGCGGTGATTAGGGCCCTAGGTCATGTAGGCTGGACAGATTGTGAGGTGTTGCCATGGTGGTTGGCCAACTGGTATGGGTGTGACATAACTGTGTATGTCCAGCAGTGGTAACCTCTGTGTAGGAAGTATGCAAGGCACTCTAGATGTGGTTTTGAGAGTCAGTCTGCATAGGGAATGTGTTTGAGGGCATTATCACTCTTTGTTAGGTATGTCTGTGGCCTTTCCACTTGCTGTAGTTCTCATGGGAGGTACATACTGCATAGGACATTGTGAGGTGTAGAGGGGTACACTGACTTACATTTCCCTAGCTGGTACACCTTTTGTAATGACACGTACCATGTACAGAGATTACAAGACTAGTGTGCCACTGTAGATATCAAAGGGGAAGCTATTGTACACCTGTGTCCCATGTTCCCTTCTGACACCTCCAGTGGTAGGCGGCCAACCACCTATGAGGTAGTTAGTGGGTAACATGTTTTGGAATGGGGTATGGTACTGCAATATCAACACTGGTGTTCAGTCCATGCCTTGGTCACCAGGCACCTGTTGCAGTACATCTGCCCCCACGTCCCCCTCTCTCACTCTCTCTCTCTCTATAAATATATATATATATATATATATATATATATATATATATATATACACATATACATTTACATATAAATATATATATATATATATATATATATATATATATATATATAGATATATAGATATATATATATATATATCAATATATACATATCCATATATATATATATATATATATATATATATATATATATATATATATATATATGTGTGTGTGTGTGTGTGTGTGTGTAAATATATATACATTCTACATATATATATATATATATACACATAGACTGCCCACCTTTCATGGTGGGAATATCACTTCTGAAACAGTTGTGAGACATACCATTCTGTAATGATATTGCACAGTGTTGTGCATAATGCATTATGCTGTCCTCAGGCCGTATAGCTATAGCAGGCCTCACAGGCTCAGTCCCACAGAAGTTCACCACCACATGACATATACCTGCACTGCATGCTGTTTTCAATGCCACACACTACAACCTACATTGATATGTGCACATAGCAACCTTCAACTACATATGTATGTCCAGCCTTCACTAACAGTTGCAGTATGTCCCTTGCCCTATGCACATCTGCATATACATATAGATACAGACTGCTAACACATATGGAGGGTTCACAGTATGTAGATTATTAGATTATGTAGTTTACATTACCTTAGTCTCTGACAGCTTTTTTCTGCTGGCTTGCTGGCTGGCTTGCTGGCTGGCTTGCTGGATGACTGGCTTGCTGGCTGGCTTGCTGGCTGGCTGGCTGGCTTTTTATTTTTTTGGTCTCTGTATCTATATATCTCCTTCTCTCTCTCTCCCTCCAGTTGCTGCAATGCTATTATTGCATGTGTGGACTGGCAGTACAGGCTGCTTTTGTTGGTATCTGCACATGTGCACGTGATGGCCTCTGCACCAATTGATGGCCAGCATTTAGTAATTGCATGCAGCCTGCTGTGTGGTAATTGCAGTTCTCACTGTGATTTCAGGGCACTGCTATAAAATGATAGGTTAGGTAGGCGTAGGCCTTTCAGTTTTGCAAGGTGGGGACCATGCTGGTTTGCTGTGGACACTGTTGTGTGAGTCAGAAGGTTGGTATATCTCTCATATCTAACGCTGTGTTGTAGCCACTGAAATGCATGTTGTACTGAAACCTGACTGTTGCTTCTGCCAGTTCACTCTTCTCAGTGCATATGTTAATTCAAACCTGCTAATACCAACACTGTTTACATGGGAGTATGTACTTACCTGTGTTATTTGAGCATTAACTGGCATACAACAGTAGTTCTTGCAATGTGTTGCTATGGCTTTTGTATTTTCCCTTTACATTCACTCCTTGAATGCCTGATATTTGTCTTTACTGGAATCTGTTGCTATGGCTTTCTTATTTTCCATTTACATTCACTCCTTGTAATACATGCTATATTTCTTTCAGCACTAAGTTCTTATATGTTTGCTGTGGCTTGGTGGCACTTCATACAGTCTGGTGAGCCCAAGGTCTGAGGTCTGACACTTACAGGGGTATTTTATTTTGCTGCTGAGCAGTACTAGCGCCTTGTCATACAGAGTGAATAAGACACATTAAAACAGTTGTAAGCAGGAAGCAGGAAGTCATTGGGGACACCAGCTAGGGATGTGCAGGCTGGGTGTAGGGAAGGTCCATAGCTGCACATTTCTTTAACTGCAATAGCTGTACATATGTTCGACATTTGCTGTGACATTTGAAACCTTCCACCCCTGAGAGAGGGGTGAGGACAACTAAGTATATTGTACTAACAATTATGGATATCAGGCACATGCAGTGCTTGTGAACTGCTATACTGTCATTAGTATGTTAGATGGCTACATCCTTTGATATTTCTGTGTTGTACTCCTACATAAGGGCATGCTTGTGGAAGTAATTCTACAGCTATTCGCAGAGTATGTAACAGCAGACATTCTGATATGCCTGTGTGTTTCTGACACTTGCAGGCCTCAGATACTCTCAGGTATATATTTGACCAGCCTCAGGGAAAGGTACATATCAGTGGGATACACCCGTGATATATTTAAGATATTCTGCAGTTGTGACTGTGGGGTATTTTGAGCATATGTATTACTACACCATTTCTGACATGCAAGTAGTGTCTACTTTAACTTATTGACAGTTACCATTACGTGGGATTCCCCACCTTTCTGCCTACTGTTAGTACATTTCACAGGAGTCAGTGGGGCACAGGTAACAGTTGTTTGCAAATCAGGGACATCCCTGTAAATCAGTCACAGTTGGGAGGTCTGGCCTCTTACCTATTCAAATATGGCGGTGTTTATCCTGCTCTGATACTGTGTGGGGTTTGTAAGGTGCTACTGTAACATTATTACCTACTAGCATGGCTGTTTCTCTTCTCACACTAATGTAATGCAGTTCCACAAGAATTGCCAGTAAAGATACACAGAACAAGCTTTGTGTAATGGCCTTCCTATTTTCCCTTTACATTCACTCCTTGTATTTCATGATATATTTCTTTCAGCACCAAGTTCTTGTATATCTGCTGTGACTCAGTGGTAATTCATGCAGACTAGTGTTTCCAAGGTCCGGGGTCCGAGACTGACAGGGGTATTTTATTTTGCTGATGAGCAGACTACAGGCCTTGACATACAGAGTGACTAAGGCACTTTTAAGCAGTTGTAAGCAGGTTTGCGCAAGTTTGCACGACGCTTAGCTGCGCTTATCTACACTTAGCTAAGTGCACACAAGCGCACACCTGCTGACTACTGCTTAAATGTGCTTACTCCCGCTAACACCCGCGCTATTTTCTTTTAAAGAAAAGAAAATGGGGAAATAGGAAAGTGGTGAAAAAGGGGGCACAAAGAGGATAGGACAGTAGGAAAACAAGCTCGGGATGTGCAGGAAGGATGTAGGGAAGGTCCATAGCTGCCAATTTCTTTATCAGCAACAGCTGTGCATATGTCTGAAATTTGGTGTGAAATTTGAAACCTTCCACCCCTGAGAGAGGGGTGAGGACAACAAAATATGTTGCACTGCCAATTAGAATTATCAGTTTACATGTCCAGCGGACATGTGTGCGAATTGGGCAGCTATGTATGGGGCGTAATTTTTTTGTGGGAACAGAGTGCCCTTTTTTTATTTTTTTTCAGCTGAGACTGGAATGTGAGGTACAGGAAGTAGGTGTATTTAGGGAGGTAGGTTGGGGAGGTTAACAGTCAAGACAAACAAGACGCATACAGGGGCAGAGTATGACACATGTGGGGGTAAACACAATTGACGGGGATGGATGTTTGGATATCGCGAGCCCATGAGCCCACAGATGACAACAGTGGAACTGAGATCCCCACCCATGGGCAGTTACCACTGCGTCTTCACAGCCCAGGCCGGGGCTGTGCTGGGGGCTGGATAGGATGGGCAGGCACTCCCCTGAGTTGCGCCACTCTCACCTAGAGCTGGCGTAGGGGATCAGTCACAGAACATCTGATCTCACTACGCACCACAGACTGGACCCTATGGAGGGTGAGTGGGTCTGTCCTCTGGCCATGCTTGCAGAGGGGGGATGAGCCCCATCCCCTGCAGCGCTTCCACCCAAAGGTGGCACAGGGCTACCGGAGGAGGAGGTCCCAGCCTGGGCACTGGTGCCAGGTGCACTCACCAGCTGAGGTGGGAGAGGTGGGTCCGCTGGAACCCGCCTTCCCTGTTGTCCTATGCTTAGCAGTATTTTATGGCATTTTGGGTTAGTAACAAACAACACCATTCAAAATTAGTTGTAACAGCATGCATCAGTATTCCCATTAACCAAACACCTATGAATTCCGAACATTGAGCAGCAAGCATAACACATGCATATTTAGAACAACAGTGCACATTCCAACAGCATGCAGGGTTGATTGGTGGCAACAGGCCATCAGGTTTGGATATGTGAACAGGGCACATGCGTCAACATACATGCAGATCTGTATGAACCAACAGGACAAATGTCCATGGTAATTAATTGTGAGTACACATACCCAGTTTAGTGTGGAATGGCATAATTTGTGAAAATAGAGTAGGGTGGAGAAATATTACATTAACAACTTACACTACCTATACATATACTGTACATTCCTAGTAGATGCAGATATATATCCCCTACATGTATTAGTACAGTTTCCTGTATGTAACCTTAGGAATGTTGGTGATGGGGATGTTACTGCTACATTAATATACATTCCATTTTTATTCATATATGTTCATATCTGGCTGTGTTCAGGTACAGCATCCTGCTACATTTGATTTATATGGGTCTAGACAACTGTGGATGTTCAGCATTTCATACAACCATACTATCTCCATAATGCAAGGGTACAGCAACATAATATTATGTAGTGACTGCAGTATACCTTTATTCCAGACTTATTACAGCTTTCTTGGTAGCTTCAAACTGTCTTTCTCACACTTTCTCACTTATTTTATATTTACATTTCAGAATGGTACTTAATTCTAGGCTTTATTAACATTTATTACTAGGTTACAACAATCCTTTCCAGCTGACTCACTTATTTCATATGGCAGAATTTACAAGGATGTATTCGACACTTGTCTACCCTTTGTTGATTGATTACCACTCATTTTCAGGCTGAAGCAGTTATCTGATATTACAATACAGGTGGAAACTCTATTTGAGACTTGTTTAATCTTTATTACTGAATTGCAATACACTCTTTTCCAGGCTGCATCACTTATCTAATCTTACAATACTAGCAGAATCTTTATTCCAGGCTTATTTCACCTTTATTACTGGGTTACAACAATGAACTCTTTTACAATCTGTCTCACTTATATTCTATAACAATACCAGCTAAATAATTACTAACCTGCCTGGTGGCGCAACCTCAGCAGCCTATCAGCATAGGCTCGCTGATTCGTGGAACAGACACCTGCAGCTGTAATATAAATGAAGGAATATTGGAACATACCTCTCCATACTATAGGCTATGATAGCATTTCTTACATACATAATTACATGGATACTTACTCAGTAGTGGGGCATTGGGCATTGGGCATTTGGCAGGCCTCCTGGATCCAATGGTTCAGTTGGTCCTCCTTATGTCGCTTCAGGTCGCATGGTGGTGAAGGACCTGTTCACCAGTTCTTGGAATGCCTGTGGCACTGGTGAGATCATGTGCCAACCGGTTCCATGCCTCTGCCTTGTACATACCCCATTGAACCTGGCCCTGCATGAGTTGTGCTTCATGATCATGGACTAGGAGCCAAACCATATATTTTGACTCCTCAACACCCCACCTTTGTGCTCTAAAGCGATTTCCTTTTCTTGCACCTGCCATCCTGACTGCAAATGGGTACCACAATCAGTTATGGTGTGTATTTCCGCCTAAGGGGCTTATATATGCCGGTTTTCCCGCACTTATCTCTGATTGGCCATTTTGGATATTTATCAGCTTAAAGCAAACCTGCTTTGTCATGGTTCTATTTTCATTCATTCCTATATATATATGCTAATACTGTATTTCTCCATACAACTGTCATGGCTTAGTGGTTCAATACATTGACTATGGTGCACTGTATCCCGGGTTCAACCCTTGGCATTGCTTTTTTTTTTTTTTACTACTGTCTAGACAGGCTAGGAGGTGTGTCTGTGTAAAGGCGGCTTTGATACAGCTTGCCCAATGTTGCCCACCGGTAAGCTGGTTGGCGCACTGTGCGGCTCCGCGCAAACGGCTTATGCTGGGTAACGCGTTATTTAGCTATGAGCACTCATATTACACTGGGTAAAGCACTGCTGAGCTACGGGCACTCATATTAAGCTTGTTAAAGCACTGCTCACCTACGGGCACTCAAATGCAGCTTGTTAAAGCGTTGCTCAGCTATGGGCACTCAAATGCAGCTTGTTAAAGCGCTGCTCACCTACGGGCTCTCAAATGCAGCTTGTTAATGCGCTGCTCACCTATGGGCACTCAAATGTAGCTTGTTAAAGCGCTGCTCAGCTATGGGCAATTATAATCCTTTTTTATAAATTATTCTGTCGGATTTCTTCACAAATACATGGCCCATTTCATTACATTTTACTTAAATTATAGTTATATATTTATATATATATATATATATATATGTCAGGGGATTGCTTCATACTTATTTAAATAAAAATGGTGACTGATGTTGTGGGGGATCGAACCGTGACTACCTTCTCTTTGGTCAACATCTCTACCGCTACGCTATTACTACTTGGTTTAATTTGCATAAATAGATCTTATATGCTTTTCAATGTCATATCTGCTAACTGTGGCTGAGCGAAGGGCATACCTGCGCAAACGAGCGCAATAGCGGGCAAACATTTTTGAAATTATATAAAAAAAATGAAACTGCTATTTTTACATTTTACACATTTTTCAGTAGGGTTTTGTCTCTGGGGATGTGTGGTGTTGTGTTCCTTGACATTTCTAAGGACTCGCTCGTGGGTGTTTACCTTCAGGCCTCTGACTCTTTTAGGGGCATGCCCCTTTGCAGTACTCGGCATTCGGACACGCCCCCTACTTACCTACACGGACCATGTTAGCCTAGGGTATGATTCAGCATGCCCTCATGAATATGCATGGCATGCTGACATCATACCATTCAACTGCAGCCTCCGAGTAAGACATATTAAGTCTTACACGGAGGTTTCATGAATCCGGCCCATAATCTTTCACAGTAAACAGACTGTTTAAAAAATCACAGCTGCAGGCCTCAGTCTGTCCTTCCTCTCAACTCCGCAAAGAATATTTTCAGCTGAACATTGAGTTAGGCTAAATCCACTATAAGCCCCAACTGGGCTGTACAACTCTTATATCTGGCACTTTTCAGCCAGAGTCCCTTTTCTAACCTACAATAAACCTCTGACTCAGGAATAGCACCTTTTGACATCTTAGTGTAAGAATGTTGGACAAAGCCTACAGTAATGGAGGGACAAAGGCCCAAAAATAGGAACAGACTTTAAATATTGCTCTTATAAACTTAGAAAGCTGCTAGAATAATAGGATTTGTGTTAGCATGCATTTTCTAAAGGATATGAAGTCTGAAATTCAAATGTATGACATTTAATTATTTCACTTTTCAGTAATTTGCCAGCAAACTACAAATTTCATGAGGAACAAACTAAAGACATGACGCAAAAATCTGGACATTCTGTGAAAATCTTGACAGTTAAGAGGTGTGAAGGAACCCACTTCCTGTATTTAGCCTTCCAGGCTAAACCCTTATATACAGGATACATTGCCATTCATTATGCTACCTAATACAATACTTTCTTGGCTAATTTACATCAGAACAATGCAACCAAGCATAACTTTAAAGGCATGTTTCACCTTTTTATTTCTACACACAAATGCATACGGGAACTTACAATATATATTTAGCTTTATGATGTGATTTTTTTTAAATATGCTTGACTTATTTAGATATATTCATTGTATATATCTGATGATTGTTCATGTAATTTTGATATTCCCATGTCATAGAATATTGTTTCTGCATTGAATAAGGACAATTCAATCATCTGGGTCTGGAAGGAAATAAATAAGTAAATAAAGATAATCTAATATTCATAAATTAAATAAAACTTATGCAGGGTTACAACACTTTTTGATTGGTTACATTTCTAATGAGGTAGATTTTTGACGATCAGATTAGCAAAACAGAACTGCAGATGAATCATGCAAATTGCACCTCTTAAACATGTCCAACCCCTTTTAGTTTAATGCCTGAAATTCATCTTAAGTCAGATTCTAATGTTTTTGACAGGGCAGTTTCCTTTGCCTGGAGTTCTACTGACCACTGCAGAGAGGAGGAAAAAGCCTGTAACTATCAAGGAGGATTGGTAAGCTGTGATGTTTTAGATAGCTAATGATCATTTTTGAATCCAATTTCAATTCAGTTTCCAAAGATATTTTTTAGCTCTAGATCTAGTGAATCTTTATTGCCCCCTTTACTTGTACCTCCTCAAACCGATTATTGTATATAGTGCTCCTTATGGCATATGCAGGTCTAAATATATCATTAAAATGAGACACCTCAGAGATTCATCACCAAAATGATCAATGGTCTCAAAAATCTTAGTTTTATGGGCAGATTGGCAGCACTTTCTATCTATACTTAGTCTCTTATAAATTCCCCAATAGAGATCTGTGTCTATCCTTTCAAACCATGAAAGATCTGACCTTCTTTGACATTATTTTCTTTCTGCAGAATGAATGCTTCCTCAAATATGCCATTAATGTAACTAAACTTTGATCAACAGGTAATTCTGATGTGTTGGCATAATAGATTCATATTCCACATATCCACTACATATTATGCAGTGCAGCACTCCAGCAGCCCTCAAGCTAAAACTAAATAACTGGATGGGCAGCCTCAAGTTATTTTCTAGTCTAATTTGTGTTGCCACCATTAAGGCTGGAGGGAACTTTGGAATGTGGCTTACTGGCTAGGCTTGTAACATTCTAAAAATTGATGGTATGAACCTTCACAATTTGAGATTATCAGTGCCTAGGACTGATCTGAATGTTTAAATAAAGGATAAACAGCTCATTGCTTCATTAGTGCTGCTAGACTAAATCAACTATGTAAATAATGGTCTGGTCATATGTTAAAAGGTAATGTTCCTTCCCTGAGAACATGAAAATCAAGTCTTCCAAAATGTATTTTTTTTAGTTTAGTAATAAAATGATATGAACAAAATAATATAGTAAAAGGCTAATGGGAAAGGCCTAAGTATATACATTCAGTTGCAAGGGACAGTTATTCATGGTCTTCAAAAGCAGTCAAAATGCTGAGCAGGTTTCTTACATATTAATTAATGGACGCATTTTCAGAAAGCTCCATGGAATTGATGGACAAAGCCCTGACCATGACATAGCAAGCTGGCTACAGAAATAGAGGAATAATGAAGCAGAGCTGCTCACACTGTATTTGCATAGTGGAGAATAAAGTTCACTAATGGTGATTTATCCATTTCAGAAGTGGGAGGTATACTCCTTACAAATACGTCTATTACATACCACATCCAGTTGGGATGCAGCAATCATGTAAAGTACAAATGTCAGGAGATAAAGTAAAACCCCCTGATTTTCAGATACGAATAATGCCCCCCCCACACACACACACACATACACAATCTGCTCAAACTCACAGCTAGGAGGAATGAATGGCTATAAGTATTATGCATCTAGTGGCAGTGAACGGGACATATTGGAAGGCAGAAAGGAAGCTCAGTCGTCACTGGAGATCAAGAATAAAAAGCCAAAAAAAAAATTGAGAAACACATTTACCTGATACACTCTGTTTTTGGATCATTTTACTTTCCTTCAAAATGCAAACAATTATCCTGTAAATCACATATTCAGTATGTCCAGGAAATGACATCTGGTATAGATACTATAGGCACCATTGCATTATGTTGTAATCCAGTGACTCTATCTGTTGTTTCTATAGAGTGTGAGTGAAAAATACTGTTTGGTCACCTCCGCAGGTGTAATTAGAAGTTATTGTCTCTATACCAACATATGGTGCTGGGCTTACATGCCTCTGCCTAGCTCTATCCTTCTTCTTAAGTTACATCTACCATAAAGATGTTCTTCATTCTTATATCTAGACACTTTGCCCCATTAGAAAGCTCTAGCCATATATGGGAATCAACTGGCAATCAACTTTCACCTGCCATTTTCTAGAAGATATCACTTTCTTATTATTGGTCAAGTATGATCAGTAATGGAAAAGAGAGGCAAATTTTGGACATGCTTACATGCTTTACTAGATTTTGACCCCCAGCACAACTTGATTAACATAAGAAGTTTAGAAAATAAATCAAAAGCTATATAAAGTTACTCACACCAACATTAGCAGAAATATTATTATGTAGTATTTCTATCATTATTTCTAAGTTATTATATTTGCAGAACAAAGTGAGAGGCCTTATTTTCTATAAACATACAGCCTAACATAAGTTTGTGCCACACGTAGCAAAACTCTATTTTTTATTGATAGTCACTGTGGCATAGAGAGATGAAACCCTAGCTATGCTCCATGCTACCTATATTAGACTAGTGTAAATGACACTGAAGAGAGTGGACTTGAATGGCCTATGTCAGCTCACATGACTGTCACATTACTGGCACCTACCAGTGGGTGAGTGATCAGTCATGAAAGAAGCTGAGCTGGCTCATGATGTAGCAATGTGGGCAGCACTGCTGACTCAGGGTGGCAGACAGGTGAGAGTCCACAAGGATGTCCCTGTCCAGGCAGCATCACAAAGTCCACAAGCCAGCTACTAGGCAGGAGTTAGGTGGGACTTGGTGGGTGCAGTAGTGGACTGCCATTTGGCCCAGTCCTTAATAGCTAAAACTCACCTCCAAAGAGAACAAATGGACTGATAATGCTCCTCAGATAGGAATGAATGGGTTGTAGGGCTCTTGTCCACTCAAAATTCTTGGTTCCCATCTATAGAAAGAATGAATAAACAAATGTGCTGCAGGAACCAAGGAAAGGGAGCCACTGTGCAAATTTTATAGAGGACTAAAAACGTATTTTCCATTAGATGAATTTGTAAGTGCAGGGCTGTTGCATACCTTAATCTTCTAAGAAGACCTTAAAGGAAATTAAGGGATGCTGAAGATTCCATGAGAAACAGAAGTAATAGAACATGCATTTTGCAATTAATGACTAGAGATCTGTGTCTCAAAAGGATGAGCACTTTGTTGTAAAAGTCGAACAATTGGCATGAAGATCCTATTTCCAATATATTTTAGGTGGGTCTAAGAAGTGCAGCATTCTGCCTGAGTGCTTCACCAAACTGAAACATGCAGGTATACTGATTTCTGATCCTCGGCGCTGCAAATGCTAGTTCCAGACAAGTTTGTGAATAAGAGATGTAACCATAGAGAAATGCATTATCTTTTCTTAAAGGCTTTGTGTGGGAGGGAGTGACATTTTTCAGTAGTTGACTAGCTAAGTCATTTAGTGCAAGGATATACATGATATATGTGGGGTTTGGAATGGGGTATACAGAATTTCTAGATTCTAAGATTAAAAAATATATTTCTTGATAAGTGAAGAAGCCATGAGTCATGAAACAGATTCCTTATTTTAGAGTATAAGATAAACCTCAAATATTTATTTCTACTCTTTCTTTTTCCTTGCTTCATAGGATTGAATTTCTGCTTGCCTGTGATCTCTGAGGGCTAGAGTAAATGGGTAGGTTATCTGTTGAATAAAGGGCTAAATGTTATTTCAATACCTGTTTATGAAGAGAGCATCTCATGGATAGTATTCTTTTCTAGCTGTGATGTATTGCTGTTATTATTATTATTATTATTATTATCATAGAAAATTTTGATTGGGTTGCCAATCTTAACCTGCTTATTATGTGTTCGAGACACAGATGCCAAGAAACTCACCATGAATCTTGGCATGTCGAAAAAACATAATATTAGGTTACAATCAGTGACACGATCATAATTTTTTGTAGTGCATGGAGTTTTATCTACTACACATCCTAGTAGTTAAAAACTTGTGTTTTGCCAGCTTTCAAAGCCATAAAGCACTTAGCAGCACTATCAGAAAGGCCATGTAATGCAGTCTGTTATTTTACACTCATCTTTCATGCTTCTCAGCTGTCAAGATTTTCATAGAATGTCCAGTTTATTGCTTCATATTTTTTGGTCTGTTCCTCATACAATTTGTGTTTTTTTGTACAACCCCCTGAGGATTGAAGACACTAAAATAATGATACACATTTGGCTTTCAGAGTTGGTATCCTTTGAAATATCCAACACAAACATCCTGTTACACTAGCTAGATTCTAAGTTTGTTAGAGGAAGGGACATCTTATTCCTGCAGACAGCAGGTGGAAACAAATCTTTTGTTCTGCTGCTTTCATTTGCTGGTCAATATCAACAGATTTTGCTACCTAGTATGAGACCCAGCCTTAACAACTTTAACAGGGGGTGCTTAACAATTGTAAAGGTCAGGTCTTGCTCCACTTTAGTGCTTAACTGGTTTGACTTTTTTTGGAATATTGGAGCATAAACACTGTAATACATGCACTACAGCATCATCATCATCATTATTATTATTATTATTATTATTATTATTATTATTATTATTATTATTATTATTTTCAGTAGTGTGTTTTCATATTTGAAGGATTTCAGTATTGTAGTGAGGGTTAATTTAGAATTTGTTAGTTACATGCTTTATTAATTAATGAATTAATGTATTTACTTGTGTGTGTATGTATGTGTATGTGTTTGATGTATAAGATTAGATAGTTTTAATAATTAGGTAAATAAGAAGGAGAGCATCAGGCAGGTTATCCACACTTAACGTTTGCAATAGTTCCACAGCTCTAGGTAAGTTGTCGGTTGACCAAAGAGTTTTTAAGCATTACCAGCTTTGCAAAGTTGCTTAGTAAACCAAATGTTCTAAGCGATACCAAGCTTACAACGTTCCACACCTCAGCCAATAAATCCCCTTATATAAATTCAGCAACGTTCACTTCACCTTGTTTCACTTGCGAAAAAAACGGATCGACCAAGGCAAATAATCCAAAAGCTTTAGCTTTATTAAAGTACAACAGATCGGCTTTTATTATTCTCTTCATTTTATTGATTGGCTGTTTAATTACTTTTATTATTCTCTTCATTTTATTGATTGGCTGTTTAATTACTTTTATTATTCTCTTCATTTTATTGATTGGCTGTTTAATTACTTTTATTATTCTCTTCATTTTATTGATTGGCTGTTTAATTACTTTTACTTTTATTATTCTCTTCAGTTGTAATAATTAGGACCAGATCTAGTTTGGAAGTAGCACCATTTTCTGAATAATTAATTGTACTTATTGTTTAGTTTAATTTGTTCTTACTTTATTTCAAAGTTTTATTTTGAAAGTAATGTATTTTATTTCTAGTGGGAAACTAATTTGGGCAGTATTTATGTTTTGGGGGTCAACTAGTACTACATACCAGACAGATCTACAGATGTCCCCAATATATATGTAAATTACTACACACACAAACACACATCTATCTATCTATCTATCTATCTATCTATCTATCTATCTATCTATCTATCATTTATCTATCTATCTATCTATCTATCTATCTATCTATCTATCTATCTGTCTATCTATCTATCTATCATCTATCTATCTATCTATCTATCTATCTATCTATCTATCTATCTATCTATCTATCTATCTATCTATCTATCTATCTATCTATCTATCTATCTCTCTATCTATCTATCTATCTATCTATCTATCTATCTATCTATCTATCTATATTTCTGTCTGTATGTGTGTTTATGTGTGCCTGTGTGTGTGTTGCATGTGTGTGTGTGAGTCTGTCTGTGTATATGCATGTAATATAACATGATTATCACTAGTAAAGTGAATAAAGCTTATTTGTATGTAGAAATCGCACTGATATTGCATGCACATGCAGTGTGTATATAATACATAGTCCTAGAATACAGAATAGATTAAAGTTAGTATTGACCACAGCTTGAGAGTGTATGAAAATGGCAAATGGCACCAACCATGAGACATGTAACAGAAATGCAAGGTACAGAACTTAAGTTGAGGACCAAGAACTAATCTTAGTTCCCTCTGCAGAGAACAATTTTTAGACAGGTGGGAGGGACTATATGAGGTCACAGAGAAACTCAGCAATGCAAACTGTACAGAGAGACAATGAAAAGACAACCCAAGCATATATCACATCAATATGTTGAAGCCCTGGAAAAATATACAAACAGCTGTTGCATGTTTGGCATCTCAGGCTAGGAAACTTGATAAGGAGAGAAGGCTATTGTGCAATAATAAGGTTCAAGTAAATAAAGTAGCATAGCTAGGGTGGAGAAAAGGATGCAGCTGCCCCAGGTGCAAATTGTTAAGGGGCGAGCTTGGCCAATGCCAATCAGTTTTCACTGCAGTGTATTATTGTCATTCAGAAATGAATGACAGTATTGCATTTGCTGTTAGAACTGAAGCATTATAACCCTCTGTGTATGTGACATAAACTCTCGCAGCTGCTTGCTCCAAATATAGCAAGCAATTTGATACAAACAGAAAATAGGTTGCTGGAGGTGGTTTTTTTTTTTTTTTTTTGGCGGGGGACTGATTAGAACTCAAGAGCTCAAGTGATGTAATGCTTCATGAGGGGTATAAAACATATCAACTGCTTGAGACAAATGTAGCAAGCAGTTGTTACTTCTTAGCATACTTGAAGCACAGGTTTTTTTTTTTTTTGCTCCATAGCTTACAGGAAGGGAATGCGGTGACAGCTTCAGAAGACAGAAGCAGCAGAGAAGAGGCAGCAAACACTGAAGAACCAGGGTTTGAAAACATTAACTCATTCTCTCCAGTGGAGGTCTGGAAGTTTGCAATATGACTCCTAATGGGTGGAGCCTAAGCCTTTTGATAGAATCATATTATTTCTTCACATTTCAAATAAATGTGCATATCTCCAGGACTATAGGGGTTACTAAAGAAGTGTAAATGGAAAACTCTTCATTTTTATAGTTGTTGCATCCTTTAGGTTCTAGGTCTTAAGCTGGATTTTATAAGGCACATTAAACATATTAAATATTAAATTTGTAATATTTTGCAAATAACTTACGGTTCCTCAGCAACCAGTCAAGTTACACACAGATTGTTATAATTTTGTTCATCCAGCAGAGAGCTTTCATATGAGGCTAACCAATTCTGTCTGTGCTACTTGGTTGTTGAGATATTTAGAAATACATGAGGGTCACTTGCTCCAGGGGTCTTAACCTAGGTTCTGACATGAACAGGTCAGGTTGGAGAGACAGATACATCTCCCAGAGATTCCTGCTTCTCTGGAACATGCTTCCAGTTCATGTGAAACATAGACCCTCCCTGATCCTCTTCAAATGCAACCTAGATCAATGGATGGGTGACCTCAAATTCACTCCCGGGGTAGCGTACATGTCCCTCCAGGACAGAGGAAGTCGGTATTGATTACAATAGGCCCTTATCTATGAAAACTTTTCTCACCTAACCACTGAAAATTGGGGCAAATCAAGACAAATATGGCTAGGCTTATAAGGGCTGTAGGGCCATTAGTCTAGTAACTTTTGATGAACCAATTAACCTATGAACATGAAATGTACGACAATATAAATAAATACTATATGAACAAAAATTAATATTTCTTTCCCTATCTTAGACAGAGGTCAAATATTGACACAGTTCTGTTTGCCATTGTGTAAGATTTTGTATGTAGCATGGTTTTGAAATTATTTATGCAAATATGAACAAGCAATATTTGATGCGTAGAGGCATCAGTAGGATGTAACTGCAGAAGCACCTACAGGCATAATCCAGCTTTAATGAACTAAAGGGAAGAAAATGGACATCAGACATCACATCTCTCACACAAAAGTCCCATTAGATCTGCAGGGAGGAGGAACAACTGGTGCTCGCATTGAGTATAGGGATGAACTGCCTTTCCAAGGATAATAATTGGACACTGAAACCCTATCCTTACTCTAGCAGGAAATGAGGCAGAGCCATCTAGCTCACAAGAACCTATTAGAGAAGCAACTCCTGATTTAGCTCACTAACAGCTAACCCATACATTTTAAAAACACCCAATGGGAAGATGACACATAAGTACAGACAGAGATAACCTAATCAGGATGATGAGGGAGGAAGTATACAGTAAATGAAGAGGAAGAGGATTTGGTGCACCCAACTTTGTTACTCAAACCCTTCAGAAACTTGATAATGAGACTTGTGCACAGTTGTGTGCCTGAGGACACTGACAGAACAGAGGCAAAGGATTTAGCCGGTTTCCATTGGCAGGGAATAATGAGACTAATTATAAATTCCTGTGCAAGTACCATAAGTGGTAGAAAATTACTTCAAATCCTGTCTTCAAAAACTCTCATGTCTAAAATGCAAGTACCTAGTAAGTTAATTGCAATGGATATGATTGGAAAGCTAGTTAAGTCCTGGAATGGACTCCAATTTATATTGGTAGTCCTTAATTGTGTGACTAAATATTAAGAAGTACTCCCATTCCAAAAACCTAGTGTAAACACAACTGGACCTACTATTGTCCAAATTACAAATACCAAAACAAATGCTTACTGATCAGATAGTGCCATTCGTGTCCTAAATAATGCATCATCTGTGTCAATTTTTTAAAGAGAATCAAAACAAGACCTCAGTGTGTCAACCCCAGACTGACTAGAGCAGAATAATGTTTCAATAGGAATCTAAAGTCCATGCTAACAAAGGTCATTGAGGAGGACAGGAAGCAATAAGATTAACATCTGTCATAACTGTTTGTCTCAGAAACTACCACTAAAGATGTCAACAGGATTTAGTCTTTTTGAATATCTCTCTACCAGGCACCCTGGAGGGTTAACTATTATAGATTCATGGGTTCCTAGGTGGTTACTAGGCTATCGGCCCAAGCGCCATTTAAGCTAGCCAAGCTCACCCCAAATTTACCAAAATATTGGTGACATGCCAACACCCCCAGGAATTTTAATGTTACAATATAGGCTTGTAGACATCAAACATTAACAGGTTGCCCCTGCCCATTAAAGACATAGGTGCCAAACCAGGGGAAAATTTGCAATTTCCCATCCGCTGGTCCAAGTTAGATTTGAATAAGGTTAGGGATGATCTTTGCTTCATGTGGATATAAAGCCTGTTCCAGAGAACCGGTAATCTTTGAGACACATACCTGTCTCTGTAACATCCCCTGTTTATGTCACAGACAAGGTTCAGGTCTTTAGAACAGGTATTTCTGATGCTATTTATTTTGTAGCTGTGCAACAAATCCATCAGTGTGGGAACACAGGATGCCCTGTAGGTTAGGAATAACTCACAGAGTAGCAGTCAGTAGGAGGCCAAGTGCAAGGAAAGGTCTTTTGAGACAGTCTGCATAGGACATGTTATTTACTCCCTGTGTTATTTTTCTGAGTAACCTCTGTGGTCTCTCAAGCTGTTACAAGCACCCGGTCAGGTATATGACAAAATATGTGTTGTATGTGATGACTGGTCAAATGACAGCCAACTACAGTGGAATAATGATGTCCTTGAAACTGAATACCAGGCCCTTACTTGTAAGTTGTACAGCACTGAATGATTTTCTCACCACAGTGGACATGCGGTGGTCAAATGTCATGTTACTGTGAACATGCAATCCCTGGTCACTGACCTCTGTTTTTACTTTTATGAGTGTATTATCAATGTGATTATTTCTAGGAGTGGACATCTTTTCAAAAAGTGCTATTATTAATTTGCTCTCATTGAAATTTAGCCTATGGCCCTGGCGCCTGTTTGTTTGTCTGAGTCAGGCCCTGTTGAAAGGTATCTGTACCATTAGAGCAGTCAGTCACCACATCTAGTTTGCAGTAATCCATACATTTTGTCAGCCAGAGGCTCTTGACTTTGCCTTGACATCATAGAATAGATGTCAAAAAGGTGAGGCCCAGCACTGATCACTGTGAAACTCCACTTGTGCCTGCCCTCTGTATGGAGTATACTAACTTCTTGTACCCTAAAAGTGAAACAGCTGGCTCTCCATCAGATGACATATAGGTTTATACTTAATTTTGTAAGTTTATCTACAATGCCTGGGTGAGGTATGGTGTTGAATGCCATGGCCAGGTCATGGTAGGTATTATGCATTGTTTTGCCAATGTCCATAGCTTTAGTGATCATTCTGAAGATGTCCACCAGGTTAAGAAGGCATGATCTGCTTTTGACAAAACCAAACTGGTTCCCTATGTCATTATTTACCAGATTCATGATAATTATTTTCATGGCCTTGCATATGAGAATAGTCAGACTTATGGATCTGTGCTTCCCTGGATCCAAGAAAGGTCTCTCCTTGTGTACAGAGAGAAATGTTGCAGTCTTCCATTACTTTGGCATGAGGCCAGAGTGAAGTCTATGGTTAAATAGAATTTCAAGTTGCTCTGACAAGTCATGTGTTGTACTATTCAGGACATATCATGGGATATTGTCAAAGCAAGTAGAACGAAGAAATGATTTCATTTAAAAGTGTATTTGAACACTACACTGGTACAAAGGATAGATTATATGGATCTATTTGAAAACATCAAATCGCCAATTTGTCGAACCACCATTCATTTAGACAACATTGCTAAAGTCTCCCTACATCAAGTGAAGACATCATCGAAATACATATCTTCAAAACTCATGGTGGGTGTTTTATTTGCTCTCTCTAACACATTCTACACTACCAGATCATGGTGTCATGCATACCAGTAGCCAACTGTGATTTGGGATGATGTATACATCAGTGCTGTCATCACTCATTGTAGTGAGAATTTGACAATGTTGTCTCGATGAATGGTGGTTCAACAAAGTGGTGATTTGATGTTTTAAAATAGATCCAGTTACAGGTAGTGTAGATCAGAGTGCATGTACTGAGTACTTTACCTTTAAAAAGCATCTCAAAGACACAACATGCATATATAAATGTCTAGCATGTGCCATTACTAGTGCCATTTTGAGAGTGCAGCCAGAGAATAAGCATGTATGATTCCAGCAGTTAGTTTGTATATAAGTTACTTAAGTTAAAGCCAGTTAACGTCTATCGTGATGTGTTTGTATAAAATAAAGCTGCTTAAAACGAACCCAGGAAGACTCTTCTATTGTGTTCAAAGTAGGAGAGTGACATGGTGTCAAAACTGGGATCACAGAGACTGTTATTCAGAGCAATGGGGTGCAGAGATGGTAGTGAAGGTAAACTAAGAGAAACGAGCACAAAAAAGAACCAGAAAAGAATCAAAGGTAATGAGAATTCGTACAAGTTATTTACTCTATAAAAAGGATAAAAGGGGAGCATTACAAGGGCACACATCACATTATTAAACGAGCAGGAGGCACAAAAGGTTTATTACCTAAAGGGAAATGTTTAAAATAAGATGTTTAAAGCAAAACTAATATGTTTAAAGCAGAAATGAGTGTGTTTAAGGCAAAATGGGCATGTTTAGAGTAAAATGAGCACAAGAAAAGTACAACAGGCATGAAAAGAGAGTAAACAAGCAAAACGAATATAATAAAGACAAAAAAGGGCACATTAAGCATTAATATAGTAAGGTGACCGCATGTTTTTTGGCAAAGTGCTGTGTTTTGGCATAACTATGACTTTGTATTGTATCAAGGGCATAACTAGAGTTATGCAAAGTATCTCAAAGTGTGTAAAATTGCTTACAGTGTGTTCTTATTACTGTGCGTGTATTCTGAAGAGTTTATTTGTGTGCAAAGTGCAACTGTTTCATGAAGTACAAAGTACAGCCATTTTGAAAAGTTTCTTGTGCTGGGTGTGTCTATTCGCAAAGTACCACCATTACAGAGTGTTTTTGTAAAGAACTGCCTAGCAAGGTACCACCATTTTGATGAAATTTCAGTATGCGGTGTACAGTTTATTTGCAAAGTGCAATTACTTTGAAATGCTATTGACTCTGAGCTCCACTTGCCCACTTCATTCACATCATGCAGTTATTTGAAATGTTTCTTACACTAATAAGAGGTGATTTTGGCAATACAAAAATTCAAAAGGTATTACAGTGCCTGAGAGAGTTATTTCACAGAGTATGCCCAATAGCATTGTTTCAAAAAGCCCATGAGCATAATTTCAAAAGTACAAAGTATAAGCCAAAGTACAAATACTGGCATAGATTTCTGGCATATGTGTATGTGTTCATGCCTATTTACAAAACCCTTCACTGGTATGTGTTAATATGGCAGACAGATTTCAAAAGCTCTTACCTCTTGTATTTGATCAGAATATTGCAGAGAACTGGAGAATATTTGAGCAAGAGTAAGATATTTTTATACAAGCAGCTTATTCAGATAAAGATGCATTTATCCTATAGAATGCTGTTGTCTCTGCGGTCTCTGAGATATGGTTTAAAGCCACAGACAGCACACCAACAGTGCAAGGTTATAATGCCTTCCACACACTTAGACCAGCTACTTCACAGGCAGGGACTAAAGATGGAGGTGTCCCTATTTACATCAAAAATAAATATACTTCAAGGCTGGTCAAACAGGACAATGAACGTGAGCTGTTCCATGTTCAAATCACCATAGGTAAAATCCAATACCACTTCCTTGCAAGCTATAGGTCCCCCTCTATGACCCAGGAAACCCATACCATGTATTTAAACTTATTCGAAGCACTAACCATCCAACCCAACACCATATTCATATGTGACTTTAATTACCCCACTATTAACTGGGAATCCTATACGACATCACACATACATAGGTTCATAGGTTCATAGGTTCATACTAGGCTATCTGCCCTAGGGCATTTATAAGCCTAGCCAGAATGTGTTTGGCTTTCGCCACCCATTTTAAATTTATTTTGCTATGCCCTTTTTCGAGGTTAGTATACTGTGCCTCTGTCTAACAGTGACACAGAAGTGATACCCGGGGTAAACCTATGATCTCCCATCCACTCATCAAGATTCCTCTGGAAGAGAGTCAATGAGGGACTCTGCCTAACCTGGACTGGGATTTTATTCCAGAGTGAAGGGAGCCTCTGTGTTATGAATCTGTCCCTCCAGCATGTCCTATTTATTTCAGTGCTGAGGGTCAAGTCTCGAGCGTAGCTCGATGGGATTTGGATTTTCTGAGGTGCAGCATGTCCATTAATTCCGGGTTGGACATGGCTTTATCGTCAGGCACAGATCGCCTCTGAACAGGCGGTATGCCACTGAGTAGAGCTGGAGTTTCTTTAACCGGGCAGCATATGGCATCTGTTTGAGCCCTTTGATCCTCTTGGTGAGGTACTTTTGGGGTCTTTCCAGTTGCTGCAGGTGTCTGGTAAGGTACATCCCAAAAGGGGCATTGTACTCAATTATGGGCCTGATGAGGGATGAGTAAAGAGGCACGATGACCTCCCCTGATCTAGATGTGAATCCCTTCATGATTAGGTGGGCTATATAAAATGTTTTTCTAACCACTTTGGCCACGTGGTTGTCAAATGAGAGATTGCTATCAACTTGGGTCCCCAGGTCCCTAATTACTTCTTCTGTACTTAATGGATTACCACCTATGTGGTAATTTGTGGGCACTTTGTTTTTGCCAAAGGGGATGACTATACACTTTTTGGCATTTAGCTTGCACAGAGATTCCTGGATTTTGTAAACACAAACTCCCTGGACCAGATAGTCAATACCCCAACCAGGGGTGCAACCATACTGAATCTGGACCTCACTAATATGGGAGAGTGCTGCACACCCCCTACTGTAGTGCCTTCCTGGTAAAGTCAGACCACAAAATAGCCTCCTTTGAAGTAAAACTAAAACCTGGCCCCCAGCTAAACCAGGAATATTCAGCAACTATTCTAAGGCTAACTTCCTGCTATTAAGTGAGAACCTGGCAAAATTGCAAGCCCCTATAAACCCTGAGAACACTTCTGTGTATGCAGGACTGTTCACAGAAACCCTGTACAAGCATGTTAATAGCTGCACAGAGGCAGCTGTACCCACTAGGAAGAAGTACAGAACTAACTCAGAATGCAAGCCACCCTGGTGGAATCACAAAATCAATCAGATTTATAACAGGAGGAAGAAAATCATGGCAAAAATTAGGAGGTGCAGCACCCAGCAGGATAAAAGCTCTCTTATCAAACTAAACAAACAACTCAAAGGACAAATAAAGTCTTCCAAAGCCAAATTTGAGATAGGTTTGGCTTCCCAGGCCAAGGACAACCACAAAGCATTCTTTAGCTATGTCTGCAACCTCAAAGGCAATACACAATTGTGTGCATAGCTCACTGTAAATGGAGCTACCTATACTGAGCCAGAAGATATAGCAAACCTCCTGGCTGATAAATTCAGCTCCAACTTTATTCCTCTCTCCCCCTCAACCTTCCCTCTGGAAATATCATCAAATATAAGGGTTCCTATTGCCAGATCGAAAGACCGTAATCACGAATACGAAAAGAGTGACACATGTGCGAAATATGGAAATGCCGAACGTCCAAAACAGCGAAAAGTTAAATGTCAAAGTGTAATGGTAGGCCCATCTGTGGTATAGCTCCGTAAGGTAAGTGTGTGATAGATAGGACTTTAGGGTTAGGATGTGGGTTAAGGTAAGTGAATAGATAGGTAATGTATGTAAGATTTAGTGTAGTGTTAGAAGTAGGGTTTTATTCAACTGTATGTATGTGTATTATTTATTTTTTTTGGGTGTATGTCTGTAGGGGAAGTGTGCGGTAGTTATGGACCTTAGGGTTAGGGAGGGGTTAAGGATAGTGCATAGATAGTTGTGTACGTGGAGTTTAGTGTAGTGTTGGAAGTAGGGTTTTGTTAAATGTATGTGGGTGTATTATTTATTTTTTTGGGTGTATATCTGTAGGGGATGTGTGCGGTAGTTACGGACCTTAGGGTTAGGGAGGGGTTAAGGATAGTGCATAGTTAGTTGTGTATGTGGGGTTTAGTGTAGGGTTAGAAGTAGAGTTTTGGTGCTTTACTTTAGGTTAGAAGTAGGGTTTGGTTAGTGTATGTATGTGGTTTATTTATTTTGTTTGGGTAGGTAGCATGTAGCGGGTGGTGGGGTTGGCTGACTATGACAGTTCGATATTTTATTTTTCACTGTTTAGTGCATTTGGGATTTTTGCGGTTCGTGTTCTAGGTGTCGACGTTTAAGTATTCGCATAAATATAGACCCAAATATAACTCACCCTACTATCACTAGGGAACAGGTCCTTAATGCTCTGTCTAAGACCATGAACACTGCATCAATGGGCCCAGACAATATCCCAGGATGCCTTCTAAACAGCATGAAAATGACCTATCAGGGTCTCTGGAATTACTATTTAACCGTAGCCTCCAAACAGGCTTCATGCCTCATGAATGGCAAAAGGCAACAGTCAGTTGGTGGGCCATCTACAGACCCTGGAAACTACAGACCCACTAGTCTTGTATGTAAAGCCATGGAAAGAATTATCATGGAGATGATCAACAGAGATATAGTAAACCTACAGACACTGGACCCAACCCAGTTTGGTTTCATAAAAGGCAGATCATGCCTTCTCAACCTGGTGGACTTCTTTGAGAAGATCACCAAAGCAATGGATAAGGGCAAAATCGTTCACACTGCCTACCTTGACCTGGCCAAGGCATTTGATACAATACCCGATTCGGGCATTGTTGACAAATTCAAGAGGTTAGGTACAAACCCGTATGTCACCCAGTGGATAGCCAACTGCCTCACAGACAGGACCCAGGAAGTTAGAACTGGGGAGTCCACCTCTACAAAGAGGCCAGTCACAAGTGGAGTCCCTTAAGGATCAGTTCTTGGACCGCTCCTTTTTGGCATTTACTTCTCAGAAGTCAAGGCCAATGTCAGTGGTCTCTGGCTGATTAAATTTACAGATGATTGCAAATTAGGAGCTGTCATTAAATCTTAAACTGACACAAATGTTCTCCAGGAGGGGCTGACACAGACAAACAACTGGTGTCATAGCCATGGACTAAAACTAAATGCCAAGAAATGCATCATCTGCAGAGGTTTCTCACTAAAAGAATACAGGGCATAAGTAAAATGTCCTATGCAGACTGCCTCAAGGCCTTATTCCTGTATTCTGTCTCCTACAGGGTTTTGAGGGGAGATCTATGCCTGGCATACCGGGCATTGATAGACTCCACTCTGATGGACCTCTTGCATATCCACACAACAAACAGTACCAGAATTACCCATTCTAAAGACTTAAACATTGCCAGTGTTATAAATAGGACCTGCTGGAGAGATAGGTATGTATCCCAGAGAATATCCCGTCTATGGAACAGGCTCTTCATCCATGTGAAGCAGAGTTTCTCCCTAACCCAATTCAAGTGCAGCTTGGACAATTGGATGGAAAAGCAGAAATTCATCCATGTTTTGGGACCTGCAGTATGTCTCTAATGCAAACAGGTAACCTGTAAATGGTCCATTTCCCAGATCCATGCTTATACTTATCAATGGTGTCAGAACTTGTCAGAGATTTGAGATGCATGGCTAGGCTTAAAAGGTCCTTGTGGTCGTTAGCCTAGTAAACACCTATGAACCTATGAACCAAGGCATACATTTTGTTAAACCTAAATGGGTCAGAGGCCACAGAAGGAGAGTGCTTATTTGTATATGCACCAGCAGTATATGAGGGAGAAGGTGAAACCCGTCATATTGTTGTACAGGCTGAATCAAGGGAAGACCCCAAGTGTTTGAAGTGCAAGTTCAGAGAAATGCATAACCCTCAGACAAATATTACATTAGAAAGGCATTTGTTTTACATGAGAGATCAGAAACCGGGGGAACTTTTGCAGTTTATATAACTGACCTGAGAAACAAAGCTAAAAGGTGTCGGTTTGGTGATTTAAAAGATGAGTTAATAAAGGACAAGCTCATGTGTGGTATTAATAGTGCTGCTGTGAGAAAGATCTTACTTTGTGACAGTGATTTAATGTTGAGTAAGGCCATAGAGATTTGTCAGATCCATGAGGTGACAGAAAAACACAGAAATATGCTTACGAGTGACAGGAGCATGGTTTCAGCAGGCTCCAGAACAAGTGCAGATAGTATGCAACACATGGCAAACAGATGCAGGCCTAAGCACATGTCAGCTACAATTGCTACAGGGTTTCCTCGTAGGAGATGTAGCTTTCCATCAAGTTCTAAGGCCAGTTTCTCAGTGCAGTACAAGCATGAATCAGCGAAATCCAAGTCCAGCTTTATTGTTAGCTGTCACAATTGTGGTGCAAATCATGAGTCTAAAAGAGAGACATGCTTAGCTTTCAGTCAGCAATGTCACAAAGTCACAAGTGTAAAAAATGAAACCATTTTCAAAAGTGTTGCAAATCAAGTAACCCTCACACAGCTGCAAAGAAAGGTCACACAAAAAAGCAGCTTTATTGTTAACTGTCACAATTGTGGTGCAAATCATGAGTCTAAAAGAGAGAAATGCTTAGCTTTCGGTCAGCAATGTCACAAAGTCACAAGTGTAAAAAATGAAACCATTTTCAAAAGTGTTGCAAATCAAGTAACCCTCACACAGCTGCAAAGAAAGGTCACACAAAAAAGCAAGTTGATCAAATAGAAACACAACAGTCAGCTTTATATGTGAATGGTGTATCAGTAGTTGGTGAAAGAGTTGATGCAGTGAATTTATTGACAAAGAGCGAAGTGGTTTGTACTGTCCAGATCAATGGTAAATCCACAGACCTTAAAGTAGACACTGGTTCAAAGTGTAATGTTATATCAGCAGACACATTTGCTAATGTGAGAGCTAATGAGCAACTCAATGCGACCTGTAGTGCGAAACTTAAGCTTGTTGGTTATGAAGGTGAAGATAATCAGACCAAAGGTTCAGCGATGCTGTTACAACTTGTTATTCTATGTGGTCTGAAGACCAGTACAGTCTTTATTTGGTCTCAAAGACAGCTTGAGAGTGAACCTGGTTTCTTTTACCAAAGAAGTTCATCACATAAGTACATCTCCTATTTCCAGTTTTTCTGATGCCATTTTCTCAGTGTATGCTGATGTTTTCAAAGACAAGTTGGGCAAACTTCCAGTTGTATAGTCCATGAAGTTAGACCCAGAGGTCATTCCAGTAGTAAGACCAGCAAGAAGAGTTCCAGTAGCTATGCAGGACAAAGTCAAGTCTCATGTGGATAAAATGGTTCGGCAAGGTGTGATTTGTCCATCTACAGAACCAACTGAATGGGTGTCATCTATGGTAGTAACTCATAAAAACTGCTCAGATGAAATCAGAATATGTACTGACCCAAGAGACTTGAATAAAGTATTGAAGAGACTGTATCATCCAATGCACACAGTTGAAGAGGTCACAGGTCTAATATCGAATGCCACTGTTTTTTCTGTTTTGGATGCAAAGAGTTCATTTTGGCAAATGATGCTTGTTCGCAAATCCTCATTTCTAACCACCTTTGTTACTCCATTTGGCAGATACAGATTCCTAAGAATGCCATTTGGAATGCATTCTGCAGGTGAAGTCTTCCAGTATGCAATGGAGCAAATCTTTTCGGCTTATACATGTGTCATAATAGTAAACAATTTATTGGTTGGAGGGAATGGTGAAGCAGACCATGACAGAAACCTAAAGAAAGTTCTAGACAGAGCTCATGAAGTAAACTTGAAGCTCAATCCTCTAAAGTGCAAATTTAGGCTTCCAGAAGTTATATATATAAGTCATTTATTTACTAGTACTGGCTTGAGACCAGACCCGACCAAGCAAACAGCTATCCTTTAATATGTCAGCACCAGACAATGTCCAAGCTCTACAACATTTTGTATGCATGGTCAACTATTTAGGCAAGTTTATACCAGACTTCAGTGAGTTGACAGCACCTTTAAGAGAGCTAACATGCACAAATGCTGCATGGTCATGGTTAGAACATCACCAGAAGGTATTTGAAGACCTTAAACAGAAAATTGCCTCCCCATCTACATGAAGATACTATGATGTGAATAAACCAGTCACTCTTTCCTGTGATGCTTCAAAATTTGGTTTTGGCGTAGTTATTCTTCAAGAAGGTAGACCAGTAGCCTATGCATCTAGAACACTTACCCAAACTGAGATGCAGTATGCTCAAATTGACAAATAACTTTTGGCAATAGTATTTGCATGTTCCAAGTTTCATGATTATATTTATGGCTGAGCTATTCAGATTGTGACTGACCACCTACCTCCAGTTACTACTCTAAAGAAGCCTATGCATTCATCTCCAGCAAGATTACAAAGAATGATGCTCAGATTGCAAAAGTACAACTTCAAAATGGTCTATATGAAAGGCAAACTACTCTATCTGGCTGATACCTTATCCAGATCATCCAAAAATATGATGGAACAGCTTGAAAAAGAGAATTTTGACTTTGACAACATGGCAGTGCATAATTTTTCTACCACTAGGCTTGATGAGTTACGAGATCACACTAAGACTGATCCAATTTTGCAAAAGCTCAATCATTACATTAGTAATGGATGTCCGTCAAAGCAATCTAGTGTACCACCTGAAGTGCAAACATATTTTCCTTACAGAGATGAAATGTTGATGGAAGATGACATTACTTCCAAAAGTCCTAAAGTTGTTGTTCCAGCTTCCTTACAACATGAGTACAGCCAGATTTTGCATTGTGGTCACCTAGGTTCCACATCCACTAAGAGAAGAGTGACAGAATTGGTATTTTGGCCTTCATTACTGAAATACATTGATAAAGTACTTTCTTCTTGTTCAGTATGCAATAGTATGCTACCTATTACTACCAATCTACTAAGACCTAAAGCCAAGAACAATAAGACCATCAAGGCTAAATTATTTAAGAAACCTTCAATCCAGAAGTCATCGTATGACAAGTCGAGCAAAATTCTTTCTCCATTAAGGGAAAGAGAAATGGTCAGACTTCAAACAGAAAAATGTTTTGACCACATAGGGCAAGTTATTGGCAAATGTTCTGAACTGAGATCCTACCTTATAGACTCGGAAGGTGTGCAGTACAGGCAAAACCATAAACACCTGTTATCTGTACAAGAATCATTATCACAATATTGTCATAACGACTTAGACTCTAAATCTCAGAGAGATCCAAATGTTGTTTCCATCCCAGATGGTTTTCTTACCACTGATTCCATTCCTGAAGATGTTCCAAGTAAATCAAAAGTCAAACAATTTTCAGAAACAGCTCCAATAGTTAAGCCCAATTCCCAATTTTATGTCACACGTTATGGACGAGTATCTAAGCCCAGTGAGAAATATGTTGCAGCATGGACTTAACTGTGTATATATGTATTATATCTTGTATAAATGGATGACTGATAATTGTCTGTGATATCTGCATGTCAAAAAGATTTATAACGTTGCATGTTTTGTTTTTTCAAGAGGGAAGATGTACACCAGAGTGCATGTGCTGAGTACTGTACCTTTAAGAAGCATTTCAGAGATTCAACGTGCATATATCAATGTCTAGCACATGCCATTACTAGTGCCATTTTGAGAGCACAGACAGGTAGTAAGCATGTATGATTCCAGCAGTTAGTTTGTATATAAGTTACTTAAGTTAGGGTCAGTTAACTTGTATCGTAATGTGTTTGTATAAAATAAAGCTGTTTAAACAGAACCCAGGAAGACTCTTCTATTGTGTCCAAAGTAGGTGAGTGACAGGTAGTAATGCCCACTGCCTGAAAGCATATGGAAAGAGCACAGGTTACCCACCATGGGATATATAACAGGAATGCTAGGCATAGAGAGTTTCAAGTCAAGGACCGGGTATTGGTCACAGTCCCATCTGCAGAGAAGAAATGTTTACCATAGTAGTATTAGTAGCAGGGACCATATTAAGTAACAGAAAATCTAAGCAAAAATAATAAAGTTATGCAGATTGTAAAGAGATGGCCCAAACAATTACATTACACCAATTTGTTGAACTTCTACAAGGAAATACCAGTATCTATGGTGACTTTGACTGCCAAGAAGACCAGGGAACCTGATAAGGAGAGAAGGCTATTGTCTATAATTAAAGTACAAGTAGTGGACATATTGCCCAAATCCCCAAAACAGGAAGCAGAAGAGTTCCTGTTATGAAGGAAATAAATATTCTCAGATCTATCTAGGAAATAAATATTCTCAGATCCATCTACCAAGACTAACCTAATAAAATATCATAGTGAAACAGATCCAGGAGAGATGGTTAACTTGAAACCCTATAACATCCCTCATTCAAAAAAGAAGGCAGTTTGAGAGGAAGCAAAAAAGGATTTCCAGCCAGGGGTTATTAAATGATCTAACAACGTATGAAATAGCTATATAGCATTGGGTCCATAACCTGATGCAAACCTTAGGCACTGCAATTTCATTAAGATATTAAACAATATTTCTAAGTTTGATAGTTACCCTTTTTCCAGGGTAGTTAAACTAATAATTTGGCTTGGGGTGGCTAGGTTTCAAGTTCTGGATTTAAAAAAAAAAAGATACCAGCAGATTCCTCTGATTGAAGAAGCTGAGGAGAGAACTGCCTTCTGAACCCCTGACAGACTATTTCAATAAAGGGCATCATATCTGGCCTTCTTGGTGTTCAGACTACCTTCCAATGGTTAATGTACAAGGCCTTATATCTGAGATCTTATATGCCACTGAATATTTAGACAGTGTCATCACGGATTTCAAAGACTGGGATTCACACTTATGCAGACTGTAAGTTTTATCGGTCTCCCTAAATCAGGTAGAACCCACATTAAATACTCACAGAAGTAAAGCCAGCATGACAGTGATAAAGTACCTGAGCTATGTAGTAGGAAAGGGTATTAGGAAACCCCAAAAGTAGAAAGCAGAGCCAGTAAAGAGCTGGCTGGTAACACAGACAAAAGACTGTTAGAACCTTTATTTTTTTGCCTTGGCCAGATTTATCCATCCATCCATCTACAATCCCTCTTGCCATGTTTGCACATGGGGTCAAGGTGTCACTTCACTAGTGACAACCATCTACAGCTAAGGTTCACACCACCAGGTGACTATCCCTGCTGCTGCTGTTCTTCCATACAACACCCTCGCATGCACGCTCCCACCTATGGCCAGTGTATCCAGCCCACTTACTGCATGTGTTTGGAATGTGGGAAGAAACTGTTGCGCTCAGAGGAAACTCACATGGAGAGAGAGAGGATATGCCCCGGTTGGATGTTACAGAACGTTTGAACTGCACTATGCCATAACTACGTGTCCTCTAACCAATTTACTTAGGGGATTAGATGCCCATGAAAATTAAATGGATGATATAAGCAGGAATTGCTTTTGAACAACTGAAGACCAGTCAGTGTTCAGAACTCATGCTGGCATCCTCTGATTTTACCAGATGCTTCACATTGCACACAGATGTGCCCAATTAGAGCCTGCATGCAGTATTATCTGAAATGAATAATTTGTTATATAAATAGCAAGCTAACTAGTACAGAGGCTAAGTATTCTTCCAAAGTCCACAAGTGCTTAGCCGCTAAGTGGTCATTTGAGTCTTTGAAGAACTACCTGTTTGGAAGTGGGTTTATACTCATTACTGATCAGGCTCTCCAACAGCAGGTTTACCAGAAAAAGAGGGCAATATAAATGTGGGTAGTTGAGTATTGTCATTGTAGCCCTGCAAATTTATTGTGCAACACTGCCCTGGCTCCAACCACTGTAATGCAGATGGTTGGTCAGTGGTGTACAGACCACCCCAAAGGCCTAAAACTAATGGTTTCAATCAGGGAGGGGGTCAAATGTAACACACAATAGTGCTTTTTATTAATAAAGTGGACACAGTTTATTGTATGTAGAAACTGTACTGATATTGCTTGTATACATTGTGCATTTACTAGACCTTTTCAGAGAAAGTAAAATGTGGCTAACAATTAAATCCAGGTGTCACCAAATGTGTATTAAAAATGAGAATATACAGCCCAAGTCAGATATTAGACAGCAGCTAGAGTAGTCTGGGAGAGGTAAGTCAGAGTTACCACCCTTGGCTGAGGAGAATAATGGCCTAAACAGCTCTGGGGAAGAGACATTTTTCAATTCAGAGTTTGCCACGGGATGTTAGATAGAACTTAAATGCTGTAGTTTCTCAAAATAAAATGAACATATCAGTATTAAACAGAAAGTAAAAGGCATTAGGCCCAAATTCCAAAAGATTTTCTCTCAGTGTAAGTGACCACTTACATTGAGAGCAGGTCTTTTGGAATCTGGTCCCCAGTGTAACTCTGTTTATTGATAGGCCTTGCAATGAAGTAATTCATTTCCACTGAAAGCAACTCTTTTGGAATCTGACTCATTGCGTTCATCAAACTCAGGTGCTGAACATAATGTAAAATATAACATCTCTATCTGTAGTCTTCTCCAGGCAAATAGGTTCCAGTTATCATACTCGAGCACGTCTTTTGAAAAATGGATGAAACTGATTTTTACAAAGTATTTAAATATTGTAGGCCAGCTGCATTAAGTTTCTATTATGTATGTATGTATATATGTTTCTGTCTTACATATATATATATATAGACAGATAGATAAATATAAATATATATATATATATATATATATATATATATATATATATATATATATATATATATATATATATATATATATATATAGAGAGAGAGAGAGAGAGAGATACAAACACACACACACACACACACACGCACACACACACACATGTATGCATGTATCTTTATAGGTAGGTAGGAAGGTAGATAGATAGATGCATACCTGCATATATGGGTGTAGTTGGATTAATTAGATCATTTTGCCATTCTGCACATCATTATCCTAGTGAATTAAGGCACCTTGATATATTTAGGCTGAGAGGGTGTCAGAGTTATTGGTAGTGTGTGATTGTGTGTGAAATTTGTCCTTGTCTTCAATGTTGTATGAGCTAGGAGTTGGTATATTTAAAGTTGCAGGGGTGTGGGGATGCAGCGGACATACTACCTTGCAAAAATACTTATTTTATTTTACACTTTTTTTCTTTTTCATAAACTGGTGTACTTTACCTACTTTTACAATGATTTGTGCATGCACCTGCAAGTGCGCTTGTGTGTGTGTGTGTGTGTGTGTGTGTGTGTGTGTGTGTGTGTGTGTGTGTGTGTGTGTGTGCATGTATGCATACAATGATTTTATGGGCTGCTGAAGTTAGGTAACACAAAACAGTACAGTTTTGAGATGGAAAAGTTTTTACATGTAAGTAGTGTAGAAAGAGTCTAAAATTCATCCGCTGTCCCTACATAACAAGACATTTTAGGCTTGATTCTAAGAATTGTTCTCACTGTAAGTGACTTTAATTGTGCAAGTCCACCCTGATTCCAAAAGACCTGTTTTCAGTGTAAATGACTTACTTCAATGCCATGCCTCTCTATAAACACCCTTACACTTGGGGAGGGGGCAGATTCCAAAAGACTTGTTCTTGTAGTAAGTCATTTACTCCAAGTTTCTGAATGACTTTGAAAGCAAATTGTGTGTAATCTGACCCTTTATTTATCTAAATCCATGCCCCCTATATTTTATAGTTATCCATATTGCATTTTCTATTATTTAGGTATTCAAAGGATTTTGTTATGAATGAATACAATGTTTAAATTCCAAAATACAACAGCAGCACTAAACACATACCCCAGATTCGTTAACAATCATGTATGCTTCACGCAAAGCCTGCAAATCATTTACGTTAGTGTGATAAGCAGCAGCAGCAATGATATGTCCATGATGCTCATTATATTTAAATGAGTACAAGTATGTTTCTGTGGCCAGCAATAGTGTTGGTGACCATGAAAATATGTTGAACAACATGAGCGCACACAGGAAGCAAACAGGCGTGCCTATGGGCAAACCTGTCATGAATGCTGGTGTGGACAGTGGCAAAACTAATGAAGGGCAACTATAATGAAAATGTACTGAGGACTAGTTGCACATAAATCAAAGATATGAATACAGAAATACATAAGAGGGGAGAATAAATGTTCAAATTGTACTAAAATAATTTATTTAAATGTGCTTATGTTTCAAAGACAATTTTGCAATATAAAATGGAATTTGTATGTAATAATAATTAATGGTGATCACACTTCCTGAGCAAACATGAATAAATAAAAACAGACAGTACAGTGCAGGATGTAAGATTTGCTCCATGTAAGAGTGTAACAGAGGGGAGTAAATAAGATATAAATGTTACGAACATGCTGATTTGAGATGACAGTTAGCAAGGACTGTATATACATTAAGGGATATTTGCATAGCCTGTAGTTTGTCAATATAACTTTAATGGGACATAACAATAGTTTAGAAACTACGATCTCCTTTTTGCATGTATCTAACCCATGTCATCAGTGTTACCAATCAGCTATGTATTAACTGTGTACACCACAAAAATAGGCATAATACATGTATGAGGAAGATCCCCTTTGAAGAGAATTAAGCACTTTCATATTCTAATGGGTATGGATCCCATACATAGGTGTGTGTGGCCTTGCAAATGTGGGAGCAGAATGTGCCATATGTAATACCGTTGTCTAAGGCACTCCTGCCTGACACAGTTATTGGGCAGACAGATGAGACCACCGAGCTGTGTATTGTCTGCATCTGCCACAGAAAATAGCAATGGATATTGTCACAAACAACTAAAATTAATGTGTGTATTAAAAAAGGATCCCTAACAATGAATGTCATAACAGCATGTCAGACTGATGGCAACATATTGTCCATGCTTATGTGCACACAGCTGTGATCAGTCCTATATGAATAATCCTCAATCAAGGAAGGTTTCTGTGTACTTTTGTACACATACCACCTAAGAGCTTGAGCACACTTGTGTACAAAGCAATACTCAAGGCGTGTGCCAAAGGAGCACTCTCACCATAACTTTGGCCTACTTTAGAAGACTGAAGAACCAAAAGACTGAAAATTCAAAATACTGTACACATTTTTAATGCAGGGGACAAGCACCCCTGCACCACTCCCACATTGAATTAATCCTCCAAATGGCCCTAGCATCACACACACTGTTTGACTGCTGTGAGATTAGAACCCCCCTACTTATGTAGTTACACAGTCTAGACAATAAAGTACTTAATACAAGCACCTTGCACTTTATAGAGGATGACATCATCACTGTGCTGCAGAGAAGATGATGTTAGAAGAAGGGTCTGACATTAATGTGGATACAGCAAAAAGGAAAAAAGTGAAAGGTCATCCTTCTGTAGTGCAAACAGGCTTAGTGGTGATCTGTAGCTGTGAGCACTCTGGAGAGTATTGAGTGGAAAAAATCCACCTGTCACCTAGCTTTCTCTGTGGCACAAGGTGCAAGCACAGTGAGTGAAATGAAAAAGCAGGGTTTGTGTCCAGTATGTAGATAATTTTGTCAAGGGTGTCAGAATGTTATTATAAGTAATTTTGATCATTTCTGTCAGGAATGCCACTAAAATAAATGTTTATACCTACTACATATCAACCATGCTTCTGGGTCTGCGATGTCTTAGACGTGACAAGGATGGTATGTTTTCTGAAATAATTCTTATGACCTAGCACATAGCCTAAATATGTGTGTATGGCAAGATGTCTTGTGAAGTGCGGGTGTTATGTTTCTTCACAATAAAGACTGTAGCCAAATGATATAAGATGGACATTTCATCCATTAGCCAACTAAATACATTACAGTATAATATGATAAGACAGAAGAGGTGATGAAGTTCACAGAGCTGGAGAGACACATAAGAGTTTGTGTTACGGCACATTTGTGAACATCTTTATGATGTGTTTGTATTACTTGTTTCCTCATTCAGAAAGTGTCCTGCTCTGTACCATGAAGTGATTGATATAGGGACTGAGAAGTGACAATAACCAATACATCCACATACATCTGGTTAAGAAGGTGAAGGTAATTGGAAACAAGATGGTGACATGAGGACGGTGGTTTGTTGATAACAGATTAGCACACTTTTAGATGAGTAATATTAATCTGGAGAAGAATTACATTACTGTGTAACATATGTCCGGATTTAAACTTTTGGCAGTAGAAATAAAACTTTACAGAGAAGCTGATTTTCTTGCTTCAGCAGAGAGGAGCTTATGCTGCAATAACTTGCGGTAGGCAGCAGTATTCATTACACCTATGTCAGTTGTAGTCTGTCTTACACTTTATGTGATATCCAGCAGTCTGGTAGATACTGAAGACTAAATGTGTCACAGTTTATTACCTTACGTTTATAGAGCTGATCATTATCTCAGCACACTACATAGGAAATCTTACTTTACACATTACAATCACACAATTGAAGGGACAGTGATTACCCATTGAGCCAAATAAAAGATGCATTTATTAGCCTTCAGCTAAGTAATGACAATATGAAAATGCCATAAGATGAACTTTACATCCATCATCTTAATGAATAGTCAACAGGAAAAAAGGTGAGAGAGAAAAGATGAAGATAGAGAGAAATGGACAGAGACATATCAAAGGTCAGTGTTATGAGTCATTAATGCACATCTTTATGGTGTGTTCTCATTAATTTGTCATGCTTTGTATCATTAAGTAATGGTTATGTTGATCAAGAAGGTATAAGAGAGGAAAACATGATTAAAACATGAGTACAATAAGAGTTGTTTAATAATTCTGCCTCATGGGCATGGATGTCTTTGTAAATGCTTTTTCTGCCACAGTATTCAAAATCTGTTCATGAAAGGTGGTAACTGGATAAAATTAAGATGTATGTCATTAAACATATCATAAAAGTATAACATCACAGTAAGAAATAGTGTGACATACATCTGGAATTTAACCCTTGATCCTATGGCCAAAAAACAATCTTCAGAAAAGTGATTTATATGTCAACACTGCAGAGGGGATGTTGCACTTTGTCTCATCCACTAGTCAAAGAACTGTTGGAGTGACTATTGCAAAGTATTGACTTTATTCTGCCTTTACTCTGTATTCCGATAGTGCAGCATGTTTATGTACCTTGGCATGAGAATAATCGGAGTACTGCGAGTGATGGCACCAACTGACTAGGTTTTGCTGTAGGACATGAAAAGCTATAGTCAACGTCATTGGTGTGCAATGCTAAACTCAGCACAAATGCTGAGGACAAAAATGTAATGTTTTTTATAGGCTATTTCAGACCATGTGTGTTGTATGAGATTCTATTTTTTGACCACATTACATGTGTGCAAAAGGGATGATAGAAACATGGTGAAAATGAGGGTTAAGCAGAGAGGAGTACACAGGGGAGAAAACATAGGAATTTGCAGGAAGGTAGTGGGAGAAAAACATGGCTATTCACTTCTTCACAACAAAAATGTAGAGCTATAGACAGAATTTGTTGAATTTGTCACCACACAATGGTGATAACAACACAATAATGTTGTAGATCCAACTGTACCAAACCAAGTGTGACAAGAAGACACAGGTGAAGTAGAGAACAATGCAGGAGTTTTTATTTTTATGTTTTTTATTGTTTTTTTTTACTTTCAAAGAGAGAGGAATGTTGGGAAAGGAGCTTAGGAATGTGAGGGTCAGATAGGTAGGGCAGGCACAGACATATAGGACATACAGTACACAAAGAGATGGTGATGGACACAAAAGGTTGGGGACACCATGATAGGGGATAGGTAGGGGACATCGGAGGCATACCCACATCAAGCCTAAGGACAGTCTGAATCTAGTCTTCACCATCAAAACTGTCATCACTGTCTCCTGTCTCATTTTCCTCTTTCATCACTCGAAGTGGCATCGTATTTGAAATACAATGAAGCACCTTTTCTACACAGCTAATTTGGTCGCCAAGGCCCCTTTACATGATACAATCAACCAGCCCTACCAGCTCTTGCTGGGAGGCAAAATCACCACCTTCACTACTATTACTCCTGGAGACAGAGAGAGAGAGAGAGAGAGAGAGAGAGAGAAGGGGTGAGCTGAGACAAAGAAGAGAGAGAATCAGATCCATGGCATGTCACATAACTGTATTATTTCAATACATTCACATTTATGATTATCCAGTCTGTACACCTTTGCTATATCCACGTATGATGGAAAGGTCTTACTCTGTTGTACTGTTAATCAATTGCACTGTTATGATATCAAACATACAAATATTTATTTCACTACTGAATTATTGCATAGCATTAAAATAGTTATAGTAGGCTTACAGTAAGTCCTAATGCATACTTATCCAGTGCCTCTTTGAGGTGATTTTACCTGTCTTGGTGCACCTCTCTTTTTGCTGTAATGTCTTCAGCAGCTGTACAACAGAGCAGGAGAGATGAAGAGACATGAAAACATAACGGATACTAGTCTTGGTTACTTCATTCTATATCAATGAATGGTGCTGGGTCAGTATACTTACAAAATTGAGGGGTGTCAGCAGTTCTAAACATATCCTCCCATTGGTTAAGGATGCTCTTCTTGCTCTGTTGTAGGTCACTGTGGTGGTGATGACATTGCTTCCCAGTGTGTGGGATGCCAGTTGCACTGGGACATCCTTGGCTAATCTGTTCTAAGCCTCATTCTTATACTGAGACCTAGTAAATTTCCCCCTGCAGTAGCATATGGTTGTAAGGCTTCACAAAGAGTGCCACAAAACTCCTAGACTCCTCACTATCCCACCTCTGTGCTCTGAATTTAGCAGCATCATTTCCCTCACCAGACATGTCTTCAGAAGTCAAACAAGAAGTCTATGTCTGAATTGGCACCAAATTCCAGTCTCACATTTAATAGCCAGTGCATAAAGATACTCACCCATACCAATTCCACTTGTATGATGGAAAAGAGAGATCTATTGCCAAAAAGGCAGGGATTTCACCAAACAGCAATGAAGGTATGAAACATGGCAGTAAGATTTGCCATGTGTGATGCTCAACTTATTCACACTGTTTCCAGTAGTCAACACTGGAATGCTTAATGGCTTGGCTTGTAAGCCTTGGTCTTTAGAAGGTTAAATAGAATGACTTAGAACATAATTTGTCGGGACGTGCATGCTGTAAAAAGTTGGTTGTACAAATGGGAATAAAACTTATGGAATAAAGAATGCAAAAATGTAAATGCTGTTATTTATCAGTGCTGTAGGAGAACTCCCTTTCTACCTTTGTCATTAGAGATATACTGCATTCAGTATGAATGAAGACATACTTCAGTTAGGCCTGTATGTGTATGACTTTAAGAAATCTTGGAACTGCCTTCCCATGTAAGAGGCTGTATTACCATTTGTAAATCTATTTCAGATGGATAGACATTCATGAGCAGAATAATACAGGTTGGAGAATGAGACATACATACTTCACAACACATACTGTCCTAAACACATAGTTGGGCTACGTGAGGAGTCAAGATTATTTTAAATAAACTATTGTACCCGTCATTGATTTGCAAGTGCATTTAAATTAAGTATGATAATTGTCATGCTTAAACAATTACACACACAATCAGCTGGGTTTCATAAGTTAATTATTAATGAGATATGCTATCTAGAAAAATGTAAGTATGCAAGCATTACTGATACATTTCTTATAATCAACCTACTCATGATAGCCATATAGGTGTTACCTTCCAAATCAAAGTGTTGAGAGAAATAACATCCTGACATCCTTTGTAAAAATATCCTTAGTGCTGATGTCCACACATTGCCGCTAAGCTTGTTTGTGCTACAGAAGGCTGCCCACATAAATGTTTCACTTTTTTCCTTAAGCAGGTAAGCCTGATTGCCTGCTGCTTGGAAGGGAGCAAGTGCAGATGACAAGAAACATAAAAACATCATATAAAGTTGTGATGAATGTAAAATTTAAATTTTGATAATATATTCACCATTCCCTTTACACAGAATGGATAAGAACCCCAGAGCAGCTCTGTTATTAGTCCAAAGTCAATGCATTTACAGCGTGTGCTACAGAGAGAGGTAGATATCAGGTACACTTCACTCATGCAATACAAATTACTGTATTAAAGCTGTGCAATGGTCCCAGGAGTGGTTTGTGCTACTGAAAACTACCTAAATTAAAATTTTCACTTTTTACTTGAGCTGTAATCCCTGTTTGCACTCTACTGAGCAGCACACAATTTGAAAAGGCAAAAATAATAACAATTATAGTAAAAAAAATTAAAAAACAAGGACAAATTTCAACAACAGTTATACCATTACGACGACACAAGCAGCCTTTTCACATCTACTTCAAACATATCAAGCAGCATATGGCCTGCATACAATCAGCATGTCGTGTAGTCTCAATGGTTCAGAAAGGGGACATACAGACAGTGACAGGAGGTCATGCTTGGCACACTACGCACAATTAGTCAGGACACAAAGTGTGCCATTAAGAAATACTTCTTAAGGTGAGGATGTATGATTCTGAGAGTTTATACAGCACATGTGACAGATCTGTTCACAGTGCTCATATTAATACTTTTCTGTTAAACTTTACAAGCTGTCATATGATACAACATCCTTTGCTACTATTAATATTATAAATTAGACAGCAGGTAACTAGACAACACCACCTTTGCAAACTCAGCTCCCATGAACTACAGGTAAGATATGGAACATTTATCACATACTTTAGCATATGCATTTCATATACACCATACTAATATTTTATAGTTATTCTGTATCCAGCTTAAACAAAAAATATCTGCAAGTTAGATTCAAACCCTGCATCATTTCGGTGAGATGTAGAATTTATTCACTTACAGCTGTTCAGAGTGCTTATAAAAAGCACTTCTTTCACTCTAAAGTGCACTAATGATTGCATTCCAAATTACATTTCTCAGTTTGTACCTTGGGCAGTGGACTCTTGTTCACTCCGACCTGAAGCTGTCAGTCAAAAGTATACTTTGCCAAAAGATGTCCGAAGGATGAACACAAGAAAAAAAACATAAAAATTTAAAGGGTCTGTATCACGTAGTTGAACTGCAATAAGTCTGCCTATGTAAATGTTGAACCTGGAAGTTCGAAATGCAAGAATTTCGAACACACAGAACAGTAATTTATTTTTTCCCAAGGAAAAAAAAAAATTGCTGTTCTGGTACAAAACCAAAAAACACACGTGCACTTCAAACTGTTCCTAATGTGGGGGGCTTTGCCCCTACACCCCCCCTACTTAAATATACCAACTTCGAGATCGCGCCACAGTGGAGAAAATAGCAAAGCTGTGGAAACGGCTCACTGATTTTTTTTCCCTGGGAAAAAAATCGGTATTCCGTGGCTTTGCTATTTTCACATTTCGAACTTCCCAGTTCAATGTTATGGCGTTCAGACACCTGTGTGTTCGAACTCCTGATATAGACCCAAATTTAAATGCTATCAGATAGACTGCAATATTAACGAAAATATATGACTGGGAGATTTCATTACTACAGCTGTCTTATAACCTGAAATAAAAAAATATACATTCCATAGAGGTCTGACTTAGCACACCATCAAATTACAGGTTAACCAGAAGAAAAATCTGCAAAAATTCATTTCTCATTTGCTTGAGCATGTCTATATGAATGTGATATTGACAACATATTTAGGCTAATAATAACCCACACCATATTAAGGTGAGGCTGGCAACACTGCATCATTATTTTCTGAGAATTTTCCCTTTCTCTCAGTTTAACTAACAGAAATGCAATGCCGTGCATTTCTTTGCATCTTTATTTCAATGTGTAACATAGCCGATTAGCATTGTAGAACAATTTTTAATCAGGGGATGGAGAGTGTGCTATTATTAAAAGGATATCAATGCTATTAAGGTTGTTCTTGTAATTTTCTCAAGTTGCTTCCACACTTTTTCTTAAGTCTATTACTCATGGCACAACCACTTCAGAGAGAAGTCTCTTGAGTACTATACTCAAAATAACCATTAACACTTGCAAGCCATTAGCAGCTAAAAATTGTCATTGCTCCTACCTGCAGTCCTAGAGTGTGTGCATGCAACTGTGTAGCCCATTGCACGATGTTTACCTCCCCTACACCAAGTGAGAATTTTGGTTTTCAGGAATGCTAACAATTTAACACCTTATTTGCATCTTCACAGTGCTTAGAGGGCTGAATCTACACTATATAAAGGAAATTGTGTAGCTATGGAACTTGAAGGAAGGGAAATTGTTTTGATACAGACAGACTGTTACTAATATTTACTTGGAGGAGAATCTTCTACAAATTGCAGCATTGTTCCTAAGGTATGTTTGCCCTCTTCACAAACTGTTTACATTTCATATTTGGAATGTATTTCAATATGTAACAGATTTTTTTTACCTGTATACATTTTTAATTCACTGTTGGCATAGTCCAGGTATGTCAGTTTTTGCTCTGCTTTCAGCATTTTTAATGAATGGTATGGTTACATCATAGTATTGTGTTACCATTTGCTCCTGAAAATTCACCATTTAGTGTGTTTATTATCAGCTTCAAGGGGTTGTACATCTGTACCTAACAGAGGTTTTAGGCTTCTCAGATGTCCCAGGGTGACCTCCGTGACAGTAGAGAACCCTCAGAAAAATGATTGGTATTTCTACTTTGAGTTCTTGCCTATGTATTCATAGTAGTGTCACTCAGTAGTCAAGTTACACAACTGCTGTTCTTATTACAGAAATGTTAACAGAATGGATGCAATGCTAATGTATTATATTTTTGTTTTGGTGAGGGGACTCCCTTAACGTGTATTTTCAGTTGATTTGTGTTGAGGATGGGTTCACAGATTCTATTTGAGAGGAATAATTTCTATGAGGTACATGTGTTTTGTCTTTTTTGTTTCACGTCATACAGGATAATGGCACCCAGACCATCTGTTCCACACGTCACCATTCAGTGATACAGAAAACAAGGTCATCATTCATGCCTTATGCCACCATGGAACCTTCCTGCTTGAAAGAAGCAGATGTGATATGTCTTCCAGAAAAAAACATATGGCAGGAAGAAGTCACTAACATAACTTAGAGGGTGGCCGTGCCAGAAACTATAATCAGGTGCAGCACTCTGCCACTGATATGATTACAGCAGCCCACAAGAGGGCAGCTATAGCTACATGTAAACAGATGGCTATGGGGGGCAGTCCTGCTACCAAACCACCACTCACTGAAATTGAGGAGTTCTTGTCCACTGTCAGCGATCCTGACAGCTCAGCAAAGAGTTCACATGGACTCATTGATGTTGGTACTGATGTGAGCGACAGACAAGAGTGTCCTAAGAACAACTTCCAGGTATGCTATATATAAGGCATTTACTACCTATCTGGACATCTTTATATGTTAATACTTGTATACTTCTAATATATCTGGACACATTCAGACATGTTTCTTGAAAGACACACAGTCCAGTAGAGATGGGGGGGGGTACTCTGATTGAATCTGAAAATATTTTTTAAGGGGCAGATAGGCAGAGCATTAGTCTTTGTGCTTGTGTCATTTGCATTAAAATGCATGTTAGCCTTCTTTCGTCTGCCTTCCTTTTTTCAGGGACATCAAAATTACCATCTGAAAGACCACCTTTACTTGTTAAGCACAAACTCTCTAGTTAGATGTAGGTCTGAGGACAGAGTAATTATTGCATTCCTTTAGCACCTGAAATTGTTTAACATGAGTTTTTAGAACACAGTTTGGATAATTTCTAGTATGTATTTCTCTCATTCTTGTATTTGGTGTTTATTATCAGAGGTGGTGCTAACAGTCGCAGTATAGAACTCATACCCATAATGACAGAGTATTGGTAGGCTCTGATGATGGTGGTGATACAGAGGTCCAGTTGAGGGTTGCAGAGGTTCAGTCTGACACTGAGGTTGTAGCTCATACATCATACTAATGATATTTCAGCCTTGCTTATTGCACCACTTGTGAAACTGTTGATATAATTGTCCTGTTGACTGTTCTACATAAAGTGGGTAAGTGGCCAGCTTGATGCAGGTTATTGTGTACAATACATAGCTGTATATTGCACATATCAGCCACATACACCAATAATGTCATTGCTGAACAGCTCACACAGGTTCTACTTGATTACATTCGTGACTAACAGTATGCAAGTATATGTGTTACTGTTATCTTCTTGCACATTTATTTTATACTGCAGGTTCCACACTTACCTTGACATTACTGCAGGTATGACCTGTGTTTTTGGGGTCTTTCTCTGTCTGATGCTATAGGTACACAGCCATTACACGAGGAAGTAAAGTTTACTGACATTGACTGGCATTAGTTTTATTATTTGTATGTGCTTAGGTTGTTATGTGCATTCCTTAGGTGGTGAATGCACATGCTATCCTTTGTTTCATAGTCAGGGTGAGGAAATATTGTGCACATCTATGGCTGCCAGCTCTCTCTGCAGCTGGAATTTCTCCCTTAGAATCCTTGTCTGTATGGGCTGGAGGTGCTGGCCCTGCCTGTGGTCCAGGAATGTGTGGTCCTGGCCCTTGCTGTCCCTATTGCAGCTGCTTTCTTAAGATGATATTGTGCAACATGGCACAGACTGTGAGTATTTCTGCTCAGGTGCTTGGACCATTCTAGAGTGCACCTTCTGATGTGTCTAGACACTGAATCCATGACATCAGCATGCCAAACATATGCTCTATAATGTTTCTAGTTTGAGCATGGGCATTGTATCTTTCTTCAGTGGGTGTGTGTGTATTTCTGATGGGTTTCATAAGCCAGGGTCCAGTGCATAACCTACATCCCCCTGTAAATGGACTTGTGGATCATCACCCCTAGCAAACCTTTTGCAAAGCTAAGAGGTGTGCCATATGTGTGAGTCATGATAACTGCCTGGGTTGCCAGCACACATAATGACGATAATCCCTCGAGCATTACAGACAAGCTGACAGTTGATTGAGTGGGACCCCTTCCTGTTGATGTATGTCCTTCCCTGTTCACCAGGTGGGACTATTATTTCTATGTGTGTGCAGTCTATGGCCCCTAAAACTTCATGGAAGTACGCTACAGCATAAAATTCCCACATTGCATTTGCTCTGTCCTCTAGGGTTTGGGAAAAATAGATGGGCTCCCTTGCATGTTCTAGCACAACAGTAAGAAATTGGTGCAATATTATGGAGGCTGAGGCCTGTGACACCCTTACTATATCCCCTGTGGTTCTCTGGAGTGTACCAGTAGCTAATATCCTTAATGCTACACATACCTTAGTTTCAACTGATATCGGTTCTCCTCAATTTTTCCTGGGTCTGAGATGGGAGGAGGCAGTGGTTGTGCAGAGTTCTTGGAGTGTTTCCCTGTCCAACCTGCATTGCTCTAATGTTTCAATATCATGCAGTCCATGATATATTAAATGGTGTCTGAACACCCTTTTCCTTCAGTAACAGCAACATAGATTTGAGCCCGTTTGATACAGACACATCCAAGAGAGCAGCAGCAGCCCCTAACATTGTTTTTTCCCCTAAGTGTGATGTGTGATGGTGTCTGTATTCCAGTATTGGCCAATTAGCATCTATTTTGGCCAGTTATGCTTTCATTAGCATACTCTGTTTTTTACCTTTGTTTGGCAGAGCTGCTTAATGAATACAAAATAGTGCTCTATCGTGTAGTCGTTCATGAATCCAGGCCATTAATTATTCATAAGACTGAAAACCACAAATATCTAACCTGCAAAAGATTACAAAAGAAAACAAAACTCTGTAACAGTGGCCCAGGCTTATCTGAACAGTGGCAGTGTTACAGCTATTTTTTTTAAAGTGAAGTGTAGGATTTGGGTGAGGCTTATCATGCATTACTAAGGTGGGCAGGTGAACTTTTCTTTTTTCTTTTTTTTTTTTTTTTTTTTTTTTTTTTCCAAAATGTTTGCTTAGGGCTCCTGAATGCAGATAGAAGACTGAGTAGAGCAACATTGGAAGGAGGGGTGTCTTTAGCATTCAGGTCTTAGACAACTGAGCATTAGGTTTCATGAAACTGGGGAAAACAGTAGGTGTCTGCCATAGGTTCCTATATCAAAATCATCATTTGCAAGTATGATGGTGTGTTGTGTATGCTATTGAGCTGATATGGGAACTGAGTTTGTCAGATGTGTGTAATTTGCATTCATTTATTTATTGTAACATTCTAGCAGTGATTTTGGCCATTGCTTTGCATGTGTTGAATGTGCATAGTTGGAATGCATAGATATGTTTTTTTTTCTAAATAATTATTGAATGTGTTACTGTAATGAAACATGAGATGATGATTGAAAGAGAAAGACTAGCTAATTAAGAATATTAAAGTAGGTTTAGATAGGTTTGGAAGTTCTGCATGTCAATTTATTTCAAATTAAGCTATGTTTTAATGATATTTTTTAATTGTATACTTTTTTCAGCCTCAGAAGCATTGAAAATAATGGGGGAATTAAGACAAAAGAATTTCTTTTAAAGGAGACAAATTCTTCTATGTATTCCAGGTGTAAGGATTTGGAATGCAATCAAAGACATTCCCTGGGATTCACGAATGGCTGATTTCTATATAGGAACAGTGTAGGAGCTCCTGCATGGAAAATGGCCGCTGATCGATCCAGGAAAATGCCGTTTTCATGTGCACGAGCGGCCCTACACTGTTCCTGCATGGAAAGCAGTGCGGGATGCAAATCACTTAATTTGCTGGTAAAAAACATGCAAATGAGGTGATTTTGCGATCCATGAAGCTGACCTGACTCCGTGCAGGAACAGTGTCAGAGCAGAAATAGATTCAGTTAGCAATTGAATACATTTCTGCATCTGAACAAATGGAGGCAGGACAGCTCATGGAAACCATGTATTACAGTCAAACACACATCCCAGTGGCCAAATATAAGACCATTGGCATTAATAACAGTTTATTTTTTTATAAAATTAAACTTTTTTTTTTGGCCAATCACGACCGTTTAAGCTTATGGCAGTGGCATGCAAAAGGGATAGTGCCAAAAATAAATACAAACATTGTAGAGCATGTGTTTGGGATGCCCAAGTCACGGTTCTGCTGCCTTGACATATCCGGTGAAGCCTTGCAGTACTCTCCAGCAACATGTACACAAATGTTCATAGTATGTGCCATGCTACATAATATGATTCTGCGGAAACAGCTGCAGCAGAAACAGCACGGGGCAGGGCCACACAGCTCTTCACTATTGCCAAGACCAGCACAGGCACAGAGGGACTCAGAGGAGGAAAATCCTGTGCCTGCCCTTATAGGCAGAAGGAGGCATGCACAGTGTGCCCAGGCCTTGGCAAAGAGGCAAGCACACACACTGACACTGTAGGGACCCAGGGACTAACATCTCTCTCCGACTCTCACATACAGTAAAAGGGATGCCAAACATAACACTACCTCGGCTTTACCATGTACAGGGAGTGTACTATGAACATCCAACATAGTCAGCCCTCCAGCACTGTCCTCAATACTGGTCCAGTAACAAGGTATGTCACTCTTCTTATCAATTACTGAATGGAGTTGTATGTTCTCATACTTGTATGTATCATATGGATGCAAGCATGCAAGGGAATTGGGTGGCTGAATGGGATAGCAGCAGACAGCTATATGGGACAGCAGGAAACTCATAACAAATACTGGTGTCAACATACTAGGCAGCACTACACAAGGTGACAATCCCCACTGCAGTACATGTGATGGCCCAAGGAACTGTGGACGTCAATAGGTCACACATATGGATGTCAATGAGGGTCACATATACACCACCAGCCTCACCCAGCAGGCCAGGTGTAGATGACCATGAAGAAAGTCTGGGTTAAGGCCCTCAAATGATGGCAATGGTAAACAGCCCCCACCAGACCTACACAGGCATACTACAACAGGTTTGGCAGTTGCATTCCCGTTCTGAAGGGTAAGAAGTCTGAAACTGAAATATATGCCATTAAGATCTAACATGTGTACTCTACTGATATGTCTCCTGCCTGCATGATAGGTCACAATACAATATGAAATGGAAGCCAACAGAGTAACCAAAATACCAGTGCAGTCATTTCAAATGTTAAAGTCTGCAGGTGTGCCCCCCCACAATCCTATGTAGAAATGCATTAACAGATGGCCTGCAGCACTGTCAAATAGCCTACAGTCCTCTGGCAAAGGCCCATGCCTCACCCATAGTGCCAATGTATGGAATGTCAGGGGGTCCCAACTAACAACCTAACATAGTAAACAGAAAACAAATGCAAGGCCATGTTGACAAATGTCAGTAGCATGCCTCCCCATGTCCTACTGCAAGGACATGGATCAGGCCATAAATACTACTGGGATAAAGGCCCAACTATAGGGATGCCTCTGAGATATTGCTTACATAATGCTAGGTCGAGGACAGAATAACAGAGGTGGGGGGGTACAAAAGCATAGATGTCATGGAGTGTGTGAAGTCTGAAACTCTAATGTCCACCCGTACTACTCCTGACTGAAAACCCATGAATGAATAGCCACAAAACCACTTGTAAAGCACAATGTGAAGGTAAACTGACCAGATATATGAGTCCTGCCTCTGGATAACCTGGGTGTAATCTGTACAGCGAAGAGGTATGGCCCCAGCAGGATATGGCCATTCCGTGAAGCTGAGAAAAGCACAAGGAACGGAACCCCAGTCAGCATACTAACAAGGTGCTACACCATTTACACAGAACCAGCAGTCTATTGTCTGTAGCTACCCCTCCACAATGGCAGGTGTGTGTCAGAATGTGTAGCCTATATGCCGCAGACTATTGGTCTCAGCTTCATTCAGCTTGTATTTCCTGGTAAATAACTGTAAGCAAAGAATGATAACTGTCAGTAGTTGATGACATGACACATCACAGTGTAAAACAGTACATATGTCAGAATATCTATGCTACAACAAAACATGTCACACAAGCAGTACAGACAGCAATAGTTACAGTATCCCCTGTACGTTAAGCCCATTGTGTGTCCATATTGGCAACCTACATCAGATATCCTGCAGAAACAGTTTGCTAGGTGTAGCTGTAGCACAGAAAACCCTGAACTGGAGTCCAGCCCTCCCTGGAATGGATGCACACACTCGATATAGAAGGTCATACTGGGCATGTTCCAGCACTTAGAGAAATGAAGCCCATGCCACATGACACAGTGGACTACATATATCAGTTATTCACAACTGTCTGTGCACACACACCAAATTGTACACCATTGATACTTCACACACACACACACACACACACACACACACACACACACACACACACACACACACACACACACACACACACACACACATTGTATAGGAATACACACACACATATGTAAGGCCAACGTAATATAATATGTCAAACATGCACACACAGAGACATGGGGAAGAGAAAGACAGCAACAGAGAGAATCCCATTATGAGGCCTGTCCTACCCACTACATATTCCATTGGCCTATATCACATGATGTGCTGATGTCATTCACTGTAGAAATTTGATTAGCCCTCATCCCTATAGTGTCAGTGGTGCTTGTTATAACTATGTAACACTACAGTACAAATAGGTATCCATGTAGCAGTTGCAATCTCAGTCCTGTCAAATGTAAAGTTGTGTGTGAGTGCTTCTATGTGTTTCAAGATGAATGTGGTTGAGACCATTCACACTCTCTAAACCTCCCATAACCTTCCATCAGCACTGCTGCTGATGTCACTCACCTTCAAATATACCTTTGGACAACTGTTCAACATATAAGCTCCATGGTGCTTGTGATAACTGCATAATATTATAGTGTAGCAAACTAGTTAGGTAGTCATTCCAATCCTGATTCTGGCAACTGTGTAAATGTGAGTGCTTGTGTGAGAGAGAGTGTGTGTATCTGTGTAGAGACCTGATTTTGTGGTAAATCACACTTACAACACTTCCCTTATCCCTCCTTTTGCAATGCTGCTGATGTCACTCACCTTCAAAGATACCTTTGGACAGCTCTCCAACGTATAAGCTCCATGGCCCTTGCAATAACTGTGTAATACTATAGTGTAGCAAACTAGTTAGGTAGGAGTTCCAGTCCTGAGCCTGGTAGCTGTGTAAATGTGAGTGTTTGTGTGAGAGAGAGTGTGTATATCCTTGTAGAGACCTGATTTTGTGGTCATTCATACTTACAACATTTCCCTTACCCCTCTTTTAGCATTGCTGCTGTCACTCACCTTCAAAGGTACCTTTGGATAACTCTTCAGCATATAAGCTCTGTGGTACTTGCAATAACACCATAATACTATAGTATAGCAAAATAGTTAGGTAGGAGTTTCAATCCTGATCCTGGCAACTGTGTAAATGAGAATGTTTGTGTAAGAGAGTGTGTGTATCCTTGTAGAGACCTGATTTTGTGGTCATTCACACTTACAACATTTCCCCTTACCCCTCCTTTAGCACTGCTGCTGATGTCACTCTCCTTCAAAGATACCTTTGCACAACTATCCAACATGTAAGCTCCATGGCACATGTGATAAATGTGCAACAATGTAGTAAAAATAACTACATAGGTATGGGTTTGAATTTCATCCCTGGCAAGTGTTTGTGGTGTGCATATGTATGTCTGTACCTCAAAGATTTTGGCCCCATTTACACCTAGTACACATCTCAGTGCCTGACTTTAGCAGTCCTGCAGATATCATCCACCTTAGAAGTCCTGATGGCAACCCTAAACCATGTAAGGTCAGTGTTGCATGTGGTAAATGTGTAACATAAAGGTCCAAAAAGAAAGAGGTTTGAACCTCACCACTGGCAAACGTAAATGTGTGTGTAGGTTAAAACATTTTTGGGAATTTCTCACCCACTACATCACCCAATGCCAGTATTTACAAAGGCAGGTGATGTTCCTCAAATTAGAAGTACCTTGGGACAGCATCCATCCTATAAACTCCGTGGCGCGTGTGGTACACTGTAGTAGCAATATATAGCTAGGTAGGGGGTCTGAAACTCAGCACTGGCAAGTGTGTGTGTGTGTGTGTGTGTGTGTGTGTGTGTGTGTGTGTGTGTGTGTCTCTGTCATCAGTATCCTGTGCAGGGGTTGGTGTGATTGTGTAACAGCGGGATCCATTGGCGGGGCGAGTTTTGCTAAATTATTATGTTGAGGACCTAGTATATGTCACAATGTCCACATGACAGGACCAACAGTTGTCAAAAATCATAGAGGTTGGTGTAGACAATCCACAGCTCTAAATGTCTAGTGCCATGTCTAATGACTACTTGACAGTATGGATTAGTGAACAATATAGGCAACCCTTCTATTACTCAGAGACCACTCTCCACCCATGTACATACACAAACACACTTGGCTAGGTAACAACCACTATATCAGTAGGTTGCCTGCATATTGCCTCACAGATAGTACTCATGGTGTGATTGCAGTGGACTACATGCCTGTTGACCACAACAGTGCCACTGACATCAGAAAGTACTTTGATGTGTTACATCTCCAGAGTGAATGTGTGTTATCCAGCAAGTAAAAGGACATGGCACCCTGTTCCACCCCCCTCAGTAGCCCAATCAATGTGTACAGTGGGCCTTTTGCCATGTTCCCTACTGGACACTCACAACAACTGTAGAGTTTGCAAATGTACCTCATAAAGGGAATACCATGCCTTATACACATGTCCTGTATGGACAGACACCATTAACTCTACTGAATACCCATATCATACTGTCAATGTAGGTGCAATCACTACCTCAGTTACACAGCCAGGTCTCACCAAATGAGGTCAGGAATGCTACATCAGAAGATACCAGTCTGTCCCCACAACATGCCCCAGAGACCTCAAGCACACTTCCACACATAAAAGAACATGCATGTGGGACATGTGCACAACCCAGACACTGTCCATGTTATAGAATATAGATCACATACATAGGAAGCAGTGCACATCACTGGCCACCCACAATATAAACCTGGATGAGTGGATGGGGAATACAATACCCACCCCTGGGGACCACTCCAGTGACTATACTCCTGAGCCACACTGGGGACTATTGTCATGTGGCTTGATTCCAGGGTATTCCCTTGGGCTTGCCTTGTAGAGCCTTCACCTACTACACACTTGTGAAGCAATGAACCTATGGATCTCAGTACTGGCAAATGTGTGTGTGTGTGTGTGTGTGTGTGTGTGTGTGTGTGTGTGTGTGTGTGTGTGTGTGTGTGTCAATATTAATTCCAGTGTGTTTGGTTGATGATATCCCCTGTGGATGTGGTTATTAGCAATTGGAGGTGTGTCCAAACTAGAACATGTACCATTCTCCATTCTACAACAGATGTTGTACATCAACATGTACCTATGTACAACCCTCAGCCCTATAATCTGTGAGGCATATGCAATCACTGTGTTACAGACCAGGGATTACCATACACATACTGTACCCTGCCTATGACATGGTGGATGTTTCACCACACTGCCATACCTTGTGGCATTGCTGCAAGTCCACATCCTGGTGCCATACAGATGCCTAGAATGATAATGGGATACAGCACTTCACTTATGGATGGAGAGAGGGGTAAAGCTAGCACTGAATGTGTTGCCAAGACTGTGGCCAATATCTGTTGTCTCAGGATAGGTATTAGCTTTGTGCAGTACTTGTGTTTAATGCTGTTGAGGTTGTTGATGTAACTATCAAAGGTTGTTGTGATTGTCGTCAGTGTCTGCTGCATCTCTGCTGCCATAGATGCCTGTTGGGGATTCCATGAGGGATCCAAACTTGTGTTTGAGGCTAATAAGAGAGTTCAACAGTCATGGGACACCACCTTTCTCTGCAACAGTGTCCTCCTTCTGATGTACACTTTAGTAATGGCAGGGGACCATTGCATTGTCTCCCAGTGATTGGAGGACAGGGTCTGGGTTCTGTTGGGTCTGGCTAGTACCATGCATTCATGTACCTGTTTGTACAGTGCCTATGTGTATGATTCCACAGTCATGCAGCTATGTCCCATTGCCGTGGGTGCAGTGAAGACATCAACCCCTGTTTTCATGGGTGCAAAGTCAGCTTTGGAGAGGGTTTGCCAGGTGGTTATCTTTGTGGGGGGTGTGGCAACATGTTGAGTTCCATGTTGATTACAGCCTGTATGAATCTCACCATGCAGGGATTGACATATTGAGATGAGCAATGACCCCATATTTAAGTGTTCAACACAAGTCAAGGTTGTTGCATCCTCTACCAGGTGTCAGTATGAGCTGGTCTAGGTCAATGGAAATGATGAATCCCAGAAGTGTTGGGCCACTATACTGGTGCTTGGCTACATTCCCCAGATGTTGGAAGGGTAGTTGAAGACTCATACTATGTAGACCATCATAGATGGCAGGGTGTTGAGGAATGCGCATTTGACAGTCTAGGGACATAGATGTGGACCCATAGCAGGCTATGGTCTGGATTGAAGTATTACCCAAGGCAGTTGTACTGGAAGTATCTCCAATGCATTATAATGGGCTACTAGTCTGGAGGTGTTCCTATCCATAATGAATATGGAGACAACACCACCTGTGGAGGTATAGTCTGGTCCATGTTTGGGGGATGACAGCTGTGGAATGTGTCATAGCATGATACTGCACGTCTGTTGTCTGCTTCTGTGAACCACCTTTCCATTACAGCAGACATGTGTCCTCCACTCCAACGACTGCTATGAGTGACTGCATCCTGACAGTTAGATGTCCACTGTTGAGCAGCATGACCCTCAGATTGCATACATGTGTAGCTGTTATGGTGGTAATAACATTAGCAACACTGCCTAAAAAGGCACCATAGGGGTGCCAAGACACTTAGCCAGTACCTGTCAACCCAGTGGTGACAGATGTAGGATATCCATGGCAAGTCATTGGGTTCTGTCAATCATGCCATCCCAAGCAAAGAGGTTTTGGATCCTGTGAGAATGACATGTAACACATAAGCCAATGTTGCAGTCAACCATCAGTTGATAGTACCTTAGCATCATTCTGGGTGACAGTGGTACACTGCCCACGGCAACTGTCACATCTGCCTGAATCACATAATCAGAGAGTTCAGCCATGTCTCCTGCCATGTAGTCTAGAGGGATGTGTCCCAAGTCATTCACACCCACATGAATATGGAGTGATACCCATAGTTGTTGTGGAGCGACATGACTGGCTGTGTCATGTGTTAGATGCTGGCATATGATTGATATTTGGCTGTTGCCTGCTCCATATTCAACTTAGTGAGTGGCATGTGTGTGCCTCAGTATTGAGTTAACCATGATCACTGTATTGTGCAAGATGGTTAGCCTTACGGGCTTAGGTTGGGGGCACACTGTGTAGGTTAAATATATGTCCCTCGGCATGTGCCATGTTGCAGTGTCTGAGTGGGTATCTGCCTTGCTGGTCTGTGCTGTTTGGGTAGATGTCCAGTGAGTGCCTCTGGGAAGGTGGGTGTGTGGCTTTTCACTGTATGTCATGGCTGTCAAAGTGGGTGTCATGGTGAGCTACGTGTTCTACATGGTGTGGTGCAGGTGTTGATCTTATCCTGTTGACCTGCTAGTCCAGTCTTTGCTGAAGAGTACATATGTCCACATTGGGTGATATATGGGTAACCCACACAGTTCTGAGTGTTTGGAATTTAGTGGGGAGGATTGTCTGTGTACATGCGGCAGTTGCAACAGTGCCCCAGAATGGACAAGTGCACCAGATTAATGGGTGAAAGCACATATCGATATCTGTGCAGTAACAGAAACCTGGTTCAGGCCTCCCGAGAGCACCCCAGCACTACCAGGTTATACATCATACCATGCTTTCCAGTCCCAAAACTTGGACCGAACCATAAAAGGAGGGGGAGTATCGATATTCATCAAAGATACCCACACCTCCAGGTTGGTGGCAAAGCACGAAGCATCAGAGACTATCAATGTGCAACTAACAGTGGGTAAAACTGCCTTCCAGTTTATAGCCTGCTACAGACTACCCTCCCAAACCCAGGAACCCCACTCGGCCTTCCTGAGAACACTAGAAAATATGAAGGTCTCTCCAAACACCATTATATCAGGCGACTTCAACTACCCAAACATAGACTGGGAGCATTACTCTAGCTCCAACACCCTAGCGCAAAGGTTCCTAGAATTCATAAACTCAAATGCTATGGAACAACTTGGTACCACTCCCACAAGAGGGGAAAACATACTGGACTTGATCATCACCAACATGGGGACTCTATGCTCCAGACCAGAAGTGTATCCCTCACTGGTAAGATCAGACCATAAACTGATCTCACTGGATATTCACATCCCGACCCCACCCCCTGCCCAGAAAACCACAGTGAAAAACTTCTCTAAAGCAAATTTCACACTCCTCAATACCGAGGTGAAATCCTTCAAAGCCCCCGGGCCTGTGGAAAATACAGCCCAGACCGCAGAATCCTTTATAAATGCATTCTATGAACACCTTCAGGAATGCATGGATCATGCAATCCCAAATAAAACCAAGACCCAATCCTCCAAAGGCAGACGTCCTGTCTGGTGGACCCCAGCCATAAACAAACTATACAATAGAAGGAGGAAGCTACTACATGATAGAGCAAAATCCCAAAAAGGGAAGGCATCTCTGATCAGTATTAGCAAAAAACTAAGGGCACTCATAAAATCGTCTAAGGCCAGCTTCGAGAGAAAAATTGCACAGGACACTAAGGATAATCACAAGGCTTTCTTTAGTTTGTTAGGAACCTGGGTGGGAATTCCCAGATATGCTCAGAATTAGTCCAAAATGACAAAAAATACACCAAACCCGCAGACATTGCCAACATCCTAGCTGACAGGTTCAGTGCAAGCTTCTCCCCCCTCCCCACCAAAAGGGCAAATATCTATCCCAGCAGAGTGCTGCCCCCCTGACATCTCAGATGCTCAGGTAAGAGCCGCCCTCTCCATAGCAAAAAACACAGCATCAATGGGACCAGATGGTGTCCCGGGCTGCGTCCTACATGGACTCCAAGAAGAGCTAAACCCAAATATAAAACTACTGTTCAATCTCAGCCTTACTACAGGATATGTACCCAAAGAGTGGCGTACAGCAACAGTGGTCCCTCTCCACAAAGGTGGTGCCTCAACGGACCCTGGAAACTATCGCCCAATAAGCCTGACTAGCTTGGTCTGCAAAGCTATGGAACAGATCATCATGGACCTCATAAATAAAGATATTGGGGACCTACAGACACTGGATCCTACCCAGTTTGGCTTTGTTAAGGGCAGATCCTGCCTCTTAAACCTGGTCGACTTCTTTAAAACAGTCACCAAGGCCAATGACGAAGGGAAGGTGGTTCACACAGCCTACCCGGACCTCGCAAAAGCCTTCGATATAATACCCAACTCGGGCATTATAGATAAGCTCACCAGCTTAAATATAAACCCCTATGTCACTAGATGGGTTGCAAACTAGCTCAAGGACAGAACCTACATGGTTAGAATCGCTGGAGCCATGTCAGACTCCAAACCAGTTACAAGTGGCATCCCACAAGGCTCAGTCCTGGGACCTCTCTTGTTCGGTATATATTTCTCGGAGGTATAGGCCAACACAGAAGGACTGTGGCTGACCAAGTTTGCAGATGACTGCAAACTGGCGCCATAATCGACTCTCCAGCTGACACAAGCATCCTCCAAAAGGGCCTCATAGAAACAGACAACTGGTGCCAGAGCAATGGCCTCAAGCTAAACACCAAAAAGTGTATAGTCATCCTCTTTGGCAAAAACAAAGTGCCCACAAATTACCACATAGGCGGTAATCCATTAAGTACAGAAGAAGTAATTAGGGACCTGGGGACCCAAGTTGATAGCAATCTCTCATTTGACAACCACGTGGCCAAAGTGGTTAGAAAAACATTTTAGATAGCCCACCTAATCATGAAGGGATTCACATCTAAATCAGGGGAGGTCATCGTGCCTCTTTACTCATCCCTCATCAGGCCCATAATCGAGTTCAATGCCCCTTTTGGGATGTACCTTACCAAACACCTGCAGCAACTGGAAAGACCCCAAAAGTACCTCACCAAGAGGATCAAAGGGCTCAAACAGATGCCATATGCTGCCCAGTTAAAGAAACTCCAGCTCTACTCAGTGGCATACCGCCTGCTCAGAGGCGACCTGTGCCTGACGTATAAAGCCATGTCGAACCCGGAATTAAGGGACATGCTGCACCTCAAAAAATCCAAATCCCATCGAGCTACATGCTCGAGAGACTTCAACCTCAACACTGAAATAAATAGGACATGCTGGAGGGACAGATTCATAACCCAGAGACTCCCTTCACTCTGGAATAAAATCCCAGTCCAGGTTAGGCAGAGTCCCTCACTGACACTCTTCAGGAGGAATCTTGATGAGTGGATGGGAGATCGTTGGTTTACCCTGGGTATCACTTCTGTGTCACTGTTAGACAGAGGCACAGTATACTATCCTCGAAAAAGGGCATAGCAAAATTAATTTAAAATGGGTGGCGAAAGCCAAACATACTCTGGCTAGGCTTATAAATGCCCTAGGGCAAATAGTCTAGTATGAACCTATGAACCTATAAGATAACCACCCTTCAAACATGCCAAGTGTGGTGGACATAACTAGTAAGTACTGGGGAGACATCTATGATGAATGAGTACTGCTGATGGCTCACAGGTGTGCCACACTTCTTGATACAATAACCTGGTGAAGTGCCAAGCCATAATGCGAGTTGAAGTGCAAGACAGGATGAACTAGCATAATGTATGGGTGGTACAGAAGGCAGACTGTCTGCCACCTGTAATACTTAACTACAGCTGTACTGTTATCAGCAGCTTGGGCCATGTGAAAGTTCAGTAAGCTCTGTAGTATGTGCAATAATTGTGTAACACTATAGTAGACATAACTAAATAAGCAGAAGTTCTAATCCCAATACTGGCAAGTGTGTGTGTGTGCTTGTGTGTGAATCATGTACTGTCTGGCTCATACCATTTTAACCTATGTACTATCCTTTACACTTCCCTTCAGTCCAATTTAGTAGACCTGTTGATGTCATTCACCTTAGAAGTACCTTTTGAAGAAGTAGAAATGTATAAGCTCTGTGGTGCTTCTGATAACTGCATAACACTATAGTAGGAATACCTAGGTAGGCAAGAGTTCTAATCCCAATACTGGCAAGTGTATGTGTGTGTGAATCGTGTATTGTCTGGCTCATACCATTGTTGACCTGTGTACTGCCCTTTACACATCCCTTCACTCCAATTTATTAGACTTGTTGACGTCATCCACCTTAGAAGTACCTTTGGAAGAGGTGGAAATATATAAGCTCTGTGGTGCATCTGATTGTGTAGCACTATAATATGAATATCTAGATAGGTAGGAGTTCCAATCCCAGTACTGGCAAGTGTATGTGTATGTGAATCATATGTTGTCTGGCTCATACCATTTGTGACCTGTGCACTACCCTTTACACTTCCCTTCACTCCAATTTAATAGACCTGTTGATATCATCCTCCTTAGAAGTACCTTTGGAAGAGCTGGACATGTATGATCTGTGTGGCGCATCTGCTAACTTCATAGCACTATAATAAAAACACTGAGATAGGCAAGAGTTGTAATCCTACTGCTGGTAACTGTTTGTGTGTGTAAGGATCATATCAGGTGTGGCTTATACCATTTTGATGTGTATGCGCTACACGGCTGGTGACTACCTCCTGCTGCCATTATTTTATATAGTCTAATAACAGAATCTGCCTCACATGTAGCAGGTTAAACCATTGTACAGTCCTCTGTACAAATGTGCCTGAAATATCCATATGTTTGAAACCTATACATGGTCAGAAGTGGTCTGTTTGCCTTAACAGTGTCCATGCATGTGATATTATAGCCAAATAGGCCACAGTGAGTGTACCAAAACATATGGCAGCATGAGCTATCATATCTGACTGAAACATCATGCTGATAGGATGTCTGCTGCCCCCACAGGTGGCCTGCCTTGAAGGTGCAATACATGAGTACAGATGCTTGGTTTACAAGTGAACTGTACCTGTTATGGGTCACATTAAAGGCTGGAAGAGATATGGACTGTCATACTGTGGTCCTAATTTGTATGTAACAGGAATACCTTGCATCTTAAGAGGGGTGTGTACATAATTTATATCTACTGTATACCAGTAATGTATCATGCATGACCTTACCTTAAGCCGTTTGTCCATAACAATTTGCTGGCCTCTGTCCAGACGTCCTGGCACTGAAAAGTTATGAGGTATGCTACCAGAATGTTGAAATCACATCAGATAGGCCTCAGTGGTGACCACTGTGAGGCAATACAGTTAAACCTAGCACAAGTGAACATGCACAACAAGCAATATAGCTAATACATAAAGCAATATAGCTATTACTGATGGTTGTGTGCATGGTAAATTGCATGTGCTTCACATGCCTGGGGTATTTCCAGCAACAACAAAACAATGTATACTCACCAGCTTCAGGCTGCTGTCCCATATGTAGACCAGAGGGTCCTAATTAGTTGTGAGAGGGAGTTATTGTCAGCAGATGCACATGTGGCTTTTGTATAAGATGGATGTAGAATGTCTGCACATCTACAGTACTAACCACAATAATATGCAATGTCCTGTCCTCACCATAGATGTGCACATCTGTGCATTAGAAAACCCCATCCACAACTGAAATTGGATCTGACACATGCATGTAGATACAATACTGATACATGTATGTCTGATACTTTAGTGTACTAATCCCCACTGAGTCCTTACTTGCACAGTCCTCATCCAGTGTGTGTGTGTGTGTGTGTGTGTGTGTGTGTGTGTGTGTGTGTGTGTGTGTGTGTGTGTGTGTGTGTGTGTGTGTGTGTGTGTGTGTGTGTGTGTGCAACCCACCTCCACAATGCTTCCCTCAGCGTCATGGCCTGCGCGTTCGGCATGTGGGCCAATTGTGATGAGGAGCTCCTCGGTGGGTGTCAGTGGGGGCTGGATGGCTGGGCCCCCACCTGTATCTAGCTGGTCCCTGCTTCAGCAGCAGCCCATTGATGGGCATGGCATTTGAGGTCAGTGGCCCAATGCTGCACATACTCATAAGTTCTGCTGTGCAGACAGGCATCATTTACCCTATGGACCACACTGTTCTACAGGGCAGTCATCTCCCACACATCTTATGCTCTCCGTTCACATGACAGGGCATAATGTCCAATCACATATTGGGTGATGATGTCTGTTCCCCCAACAGACAATGCTGGTAGGCGAGCACTCTGCATGTTACCTGGAAGATCAAAAACAGGAAAAGGTCACAGGACCTCATACGGTTGTCAAAATGCACATCAACTGTGGATATTGCTTGCAAATAATCCATACTACACCAGACCCCTCCAAGCTATCATGGCTATAGCAGCTTGCATTACATGCCTGTCCCTGAGCTATCTTATTCCCCCCAATGCTGGACACTTGATTGCATAATCCTCTATTATCCATTCATGTCTGTGTAGAGGGTTGACAGTGGTCATCTTCCATGTGGATGGTGTGTGTATGACGGCAGGTCTGTGTTTGACTGTGTTTTGTGATTGAGCTCTGAGCACATGTCTGAGTTCATGTAGGAGGCAGACACTGATGTTTTATACCCCATGGAGATATGCTGTTGTTGCCATCAGTAGGCAATATGTACATGCTCACCATTGCTGAGGGGAGGAGTGTGGTTGATGTGCATATCTCCATGTACGACTGAGGTGGACAGGGTGGTGATGTTCCCACCTACCCTGTGTGGTGCAGGCTGCCTATATCCAGGGCATGTGTGCATGAGGTGTTCTTTACCCCCGTATAGGGTGAATTGTGTTGTTTTATCTGAGACTAACAACATATGTGGAGACATGGTTGCAATTGTCCTTGGTGGTGTGGATATGCCCGATTCATAGTCATAGTCAGCCTTACAGGATGTAACCTGTGAACTTACATGCTTGCTCAGACATAGGTGGACTTGCTTCAAAGTTGTTGCCTATGTGTCCCTGTACAGTCAATGTAGCAACCTACTATGTGGTTTGTGTATTGCTGCTGTCCACCAAAGGGGATTACTCTACCTTGCTGGAGGCTGGATATACAGGTCAGGTACTGCTGTATCCATATAGATACAGTGGATATAAAGGGTACACACCCCTGATACACTGCCTGGTATTTGTGCAATTAGAACATGACACCACAATACTCATTTCATAACAAATCCCACCTGTAGTTAGATCTATAGCCTGTAGAATTCAATTGAAAACATAACAGTTGAGTCTGTGAAAACATATGGAAATAATACTCAATACAATACGCCAGTTGAATGCGTGTGCACACCCTTAAACTGATATGTTGTGTATGCACCTCTTGATATGGTTACAGCATTCATCCGTCCTGGTCTGGACACTAACATCATGGCACATCTTCACTTGGCAATAGTTGGTCACCTTCCTAGAAACACCATTGATTATATTTCAGAGAAATTGTACAGGTTAGGGGTCAAATAAAGATGGGAAACATTATGAAATGATCTTCTGTAGTCTGATTGTCATACAGCACACATACCTGGCAGTCTAACAGGGGTGTGTACACTTGTGATATCCTGGCATACATTTCTGTTGTATGTTAGTATGACACACTGCAGTTACAGTCTTGCTGCTCAATCATACTTCTCAACCTGTTGCAGCAATACGTCTGGACAATGGCACACATAAATGGGTGTCAAAGGGAGCATCAGTACTGATACTGTATTAATATAGTTGCACCATACATTAGTACGTTGATTGCACAGTAGGGTTTGACATCACTGTGAAAACCTGGAAGATGTCCAACAGTCATAAGTAGGCTATTATGTTACAATGCCATTGCTCACAGACCTGCCAATGGTTTGGCTGACATAACACAGGTATATGTGTATGTGACTACAGATATCAGTCCCAAATGTGCTTATTGTCCAGCAGAACACTGTGCAGTTGAATGTTATTAATTCAATATATAACATGCAGTTCAACACACATGTCTGCAACAGTACTCTACTATGCCCACGCCCTCTATAGGGGTCTTAGCTTTACAAGGCAAACATGTGTTATACTCATAATCATAGGTAACATGGATATGGAAATCATCCCATTAACTGGCCTAGCAGTGGCATAATCACAACTGTTTAACAAACACCCCTGCAGTTGTCGGGTTTATATCACATCATCGAATGCAGAAAACATCAAAGCACTAAACATCAAACTCAAAACGGTGAAGCATGACAACATTGAAATGATGTCAACGGCAGTTCCCACTGGGGACATGGAATATTAAAGGTGTAGGCAGGGGTGCAAGCCCCCCTACACCCGCCACATGGGGGGGCTGCGCTCCCCACACCCCCACTACTTAAATATACCAACTATGAGATTGCGCTAGAGTGTAGGAAACAGAAATCTTCCGTTTCCGCACTGTAGTGCACTGAAGTGCGATCTCCAAAGTGTTATATTCAAGTGGAAGGGGGTGTGGGAGGTGCAGGGGGTCTTGCCCCCTGCATGGTGCAAGTTGTTTTTGATCTGCACTCCACATATCCCCCCATTTCAATGTTTTACAGTTCGCTGTTTTTAGTTCGATGTTTACAGCTTCAATATTCTCCACGTTTGATGAAGTGATATACACCCGCAGTTGTCACATATGAGCTGTCCTTTCCCAGGTGAATCTGGCTCCTGAGCTGTGATCCCACCTCACAACCTCTCAGAACTTCACATCTGGACAATGCCAAAAATGATGGGGGATAAGTAGCGACAGACTTTAAATATACCTGTTATAAACATAGGAAGTTCATAGAATGATACATTTAGCATTACAGTGAATATTCTTAAGGATGTGGAGTCTTAAACTCAAGTGTTTGTCATTACCTGATGACTTCAATCCTCAGCTACTTGACAGAAAAGTACAGATCTCAGTAGGAACAGACAAAAATACATGATGGTAAAATGTGGACATTCTGTGAAGATTTGTACAGTTGAGAGACATGTCTGTGATATCTCCCACTGCAGAGAGGGCCAGATGCTATGGCTATAGCAGCTGTTTAGCAGGAAATTAGTACAGCATGTCTTGTTGGGACATATATTTCAACAAATCATATTTCCCATTATTACAGACCAGGTACTACATTCACTTACTTCCTTACATGTTACACTTACCTTTTTTCTTTCTTCTCTTTTCCACTTTATGTTTTGTTTCTCTCTCTCTCTCTGTCTCTCTGTGCACTACAGGGATAGAGCTGGTTTGAAAAGGTGCAGCATGGCTTTTGTAGATGATGCTCATGACCAGGTGATGGCCTGTGCACCTATTGGGGTTCACCACTTGCTAATTGCATCCAGAGCAGCTATGTAGTTCTTCCAATAGCCAATGTCATGGCAACACACTCCTATAAATGAGTACTCCATGTAGGCATTGGCCCATTTCCTTACTTGTGAAGAAGACATCCTGGAGTTGTGTGAGCTACTACCTCTTACAACAAGACTTGTGGAGACAAGACAACTAAATGGTGGGGAAGGTTCAAGTCTTAGGAGCAGAATGTGGGTATTGCTGTTATATGTTTGGAATACTGCTAATTTAACAGGATTTGTCTGCACATACTACTTATGCATGGGTTTCAGTCTGACAAAGTTCTGTCTCTGCATAGCTCTCAATTGTAGGGCCAGCCACATAATGGCCACAGGTTAGCCTGTTATGTATGGGCTGTTCCCCAGACAGATGTTGACCTTGGCAAATCAGTAGCATACTGTGGTGATTGCATTATGTAGATGGTAACATCTGTTTGTTATTCTGACTTTATATTCCTCAGAAAAGATATGTTACAACAAACCCTGTAACATCAGGAACTTCCTCAGTGTATAACAGCAATATTTCATGTATGGCCATATATTTGGGCTTCTGTCCACCAATTATGTCACGCTTTGTCCAGATGTCATAAAGTAGTATGTCGATAGGTTGACTGGTCTATCATTATTTAGTGCTGTAATTCCTGCTGAGGGGAATGGCTGAGAAACATGTTGAAGTCTGTACATTCAAGAGGTAGTTGTATAGAGAATGCTCTTAGATGGCCTTGTAACATATTTTGTGTGGGGGACAGTAACACATGTTTTAAAACTAGGCTGTTAGAACCTGTCAGACATATTACTGATAAGAAATATGTCAGTTCTATAACACATATTTGAAAAAAAAATCACACAATTTATTTATTTATTTATTTTATTTTGCATTTGTTGACCAGGACAGTCCGACTGGATACATGTCCATTTTCAGCGGAGGACCGGGGAGAAAAGCTCCAAGATAATAACACACATCGAGCATTTAGTAAATTCTAGTTTCAAGCAGATTACAGTCATAAGTATAATGGGTACAGTAGTGGATCTCAAGGCACTGTTTCTGAAAATGCATGTTCCTCAGTGTGATGAAACATTCATAAAAGGACAATTGCTATGTACAGACTCAATGTATTATTATTAACTGTGATACTTTATCCTGTACGGGGTTAAATGACGAGTGTAATTGGAGGCTATGTATTCAATTATGTAATTAGGTGTTATGCTTCTTGTGATTAAGGCATGTATTTCTGGTAATGTTTACTCCTTGAAGGCTTTGGCCAAGACATCAGAGTATAATAAACATGTGTGAATTACTGACTGGTTGTATTTTCCTTTGCTTTGTTCAGACATTTTATTTGTTTTGCAAAGAGATTGTTGTATGTCTGGCTATTGTGTATGGCCTATCATGATTTTGTAGCAGTGTACTGTTCACTTATTTTTTTGGACTGTGGGGGGGGGGGGGCAGATGTCATGGCTGCTTTTCTACCCAACTGTGCATGCTGTCCCAGTAGTGGGTGGTCTATCAGCAGCATATATTTGGGACATATATATATATATATATATATATATATATATATATATATATATATATATATATACATATATATATATATGTATACACACACACACACACACACACACACACACACACACACACACACACACACATATATATGTCTACTTTGAAACATCTAAAACCCATAACATCTAATTTCATTGAGACCAGAACATCTAAAACCCAAAACATCTAATTTCATAACATTGAGACCAGAACATCTAAAACCCGAAACATCTAAAAACCGTAACATCAAATGTTATAACATCTAACATTATTAATCACAAGAAAATAACATCCCCTCCAAATATAATGACACCAAACTACCAAATACACTTTTTACTACATTTCTGCATGGGGGGCAAGCCCCCTTGCACCCCCCATGTGGGGACGCTGCCCCTCACACCCTCCATAAATTAAATATACCAACTCCAAGATCGTACTACAGTGGGAACAAGTTAATTTTCTAACCCCTCTGTATCAGTCCCCCTACAGAAACATAGTAAAAAGTGTGTTTGGTAGTTTGGTGTCATTATATGTCGTTATATGTGGAGGGGATGTTATTTTCATGTGATATTTACTGTTAGATGTTATGAAATTCAATGTTATGTGTTTTAGATGTTTTGGGTTTTAGATGTTCGGATCTCAATGTTATGAAATTAAATCTTATGGATCTTAGATGTTTTGAAGGGGACCTATATATATATATATATATATATATATATATATATATATATATATATATATATATATATATATATATGTATATATATATATATATATATATATATATATATATATATATATATACATATATATATATATATATATATATATATATATATGTATGTATATACACACACACGCACACACACACACACACACATATATATATATATGTATATATATATATATATATATATATATATATATATATATATATGTATATATATATATGTGTATATATATATATATATATATATATATATATATATATATATATATATATATATATAGATAGATATGTGTGTATATATATATATATATATATATATATATATATATATATATGGGTCAACTTCATTTAACTGAAAACTCATTTGACTGACAACTAGTACTTGCAGTGCACTGTAAGGCAAATAACAGGGATATTTCCACTTCCCCAGTGTAGTGTGATCCTGGAGTTAGTATATATAGTTGGAGGGTGTGGGGTGCAATGCCCCCACCTAGATTGTTTTTAAAGAATAATATAACACAAAAAGCACTGAATTTAAATCAAACTAGGTGGGGGGCATCGTCCCCTACACCCCCCCTAACTAAATATGCTAACTCCAGGGTCGCACTACATTGGGGAAGAGGACATATCCCTGTTATTTGCCTTACAGTGCACTGCATGTATTACTTGTCAGTCAAATGAGTTTCAGTCAAATGAAGGTAACCAATATATATATATATATATATATATATATATATATATATATACACACACACCCACACACACACACACACACACACACACACACACACACACATACACGCACATATATGTACATATATATATATATATATATATATATATATATATATATACATGCACAGCAGGAAGAGGAGAGGAGGAAGGTTAGGAGTGTTGTGCTGAGGGTAGGAACTTTGAATGTTGGCAGTATGACTGGTATAGGGAGAGAGCTAGCTGATATGATGGAGAGAAGGAGGGTTGATATATTGTGCGTGCAAGAGACCAGATGGAAGGGAAATAAGGCCAAGTGTATAGGAGGTGGGTTCAAATTGTTCTATCATGGTGTGGATGGCAGAAGAAATGGGGTAGGGGTTATCCTAATGGAACAGTATGCCAAGAGTGTTTTGGAGGTGAAGAGAGTGTCTGATAGAGTGATGTTTATGAAGCTTGAAATTGATGGTGTAATGATGAATGTTGTTAGTGCATATGCTCCACAAGTTGGGTATGCGATGGATGAGAAATAAAAATTTTGGAGTGAGTTTGATGAAGTGGTGGTGAGCGTACCCAAGGGTGAGAGACTAGTGATTGGAGCGGACTTCAATGCGCATGTTGGTGAAGTGAACAGAGGGGATGAGGAAGTGATTTGTAAGTATGGTGTTAAGGAGAGGAATGCAGAAGGTCAGATGATTGTGGATTTTGCGAAAAGGATGAACATGGCTGTGGTGAATACGTATTTTAAGAAGAGGGAGGAGCATAGGGTGATGTACAAGAGTGGAGGAAGATGCACACAGGTGGATTATATCCTATGTAGGAGGGCCAGTCTGAAGGAGATTGGAGACTGTAAAGTGGTGACTGGGGAAAGTGTAGTTAAGCAGCATAGAATGGTGGTCTGCAGGATGATGTTGGTGATCAAGAAGCGGAGGAGGAGTGTGAAAGCAGTGCCAAGGATTAAATGGTGGAAGTTAAAAAAGGGTGATTGTGAGGTGGAGTTCAGGGAAGAGTTAAGACAGGCACTGGGAGGCAATTAAGAGTTACCGAATAGCTGGGTAACTACAGCAGAGCTAGTAAGGGAGACTGCTAGGAAGGTGCTTGGTGTGACATCTGGACAGAGGAAGAAGGACAAGGAGACATGGTGGTGGAATGAGGAAGTACTGGAGAGTATACAGAGGAAGAGGCTGGTGAAGAAGAAGTGGGATTGTCAAAGAGATGAAGAAAGTAGACATGAGTATAAGGAGATGAGGTGCATGACAAAGAGAGAGGTGGTGAAGGCTAAGGATAAGGCATATAGAGAGTTGTATGAGAGATTGGACACCAAAGAGGGAGAAAGGGACCTGTACCAATTGGCTAGACAGAGGGACAGAGCTGGGAAAGATGTGCAGCAGGTAACGGTGATAAATGACAGTGAGGGAAACGTACTCACAAGTGAGGAGAGTGTGTTGAGTAGATAGAAAGAGTACTTTGAAGAGCTGATGAATGAAGAGAATGAGAGAGATAGAAGGTTGGTTGATGTGAGGATAGTGAATCAGGAAGTGAAGCAGATTAGCAAGGAGGAAGTAAGGACAGCTATGAAGAGGATGAAGAATGGAAAGGCTGTTGGCCCAGATGACATACCAGTGGAAGCATGGAGGTGCTTAGGAGAAATGGCAGTGGAATTTTTAACCAGATTGTTTAATGAAATTTTGGGAAGTCAGAGGATGCCTGAGGAGTGGAGAAAAAGTGTTTTGGTACCTATCTTTAAAAATAAGGGTGATGTGCAGAGCTGCAGTTACTACAGAGGGATACAATTGATCAGTCACAGCTTGAAGTTATGGGAAAGAGTAGTGGAAGCTAGGTTAAGAAGGGAGGTGATGATCAGTGATCAGCAGTATGGTTTCATGCCAGGAAAGAGCACTACAGATGCAATATTTGCTCTGAGAGTGTTGTTGGAGAAATACAGAGAAGGTCAAAAGGAGTTGCATTGTGTCTTTGTGGACTTAGAGAAAGCATATGACAGGGTGCCTAGAGAGGAGTTGTGGTATTGTATGAGGAAGTCGGGAGTGGCAGAGAAGTATGTAAGAGTGATACAGGATATGTACAAGCGTAGTGTGACATTGGTGAGGACTGCAGTGGGAGTGACAGATACATTTAAGGTGGAGGTGGGATTACATCAAGGATCAGCTCTGAGCCCTTTCTTATTTGCAGTCATGATGGACAGGTTGACAGATGAGATTAGACAGGAGGCCCCATGGACTATGATATTTGCAGATGACATTGTGGTATGTAGTGAGAGTAAGGACCAGGAGAGGTGGAAATATGCTTTAGAGAGGAGAGGAATGAAGGTCAGCAGGGCTAAAACAGAATATATGTGTGTAAATGAGAGCGAGGGTAGAGGAATGGTGAGGATGCAGGGAGTAGAGTTGGTAAAGGTGGATGAGTTTAAGTACTTGGGATCAACAGTTCAGAGTAATGGTGAGTGTGGAAGAGAGGTGAAGAAGAGAGTACAGGCAGGGTGGAATGGGTGGAGAAGAGTGTCAGGAGTGATTTGTGACAGACAGATACCAATAAGAGTGAAAGGGAAGGTCTACAAGAGGGTAGTGAGACCAGCTATGTTATATGGGTTGGAGATGGTAGTATTGATGAAAAGGCAGGAGTCAGAGCTGGATGTGGCAGAGTTAAAGAGTTAAAGATGTTAAGATTTGCACTGGGTGTGACTAGGATGGACAGGATTAGGAATCAGTATATTAGAGGGTCAGCTCAGGTTGAACAGTTTGGAGACAAAGCAAGAGAGGCGAGATTGCGTTGGTTTGGACATGTGCTGAGGAGGGATGCTGGGTATATTGGGAAAAGGATGCTAAGGATGGACCTGCCAGGTAAGAGGAAAAGAGGAAGGCCTAAGATAAGGTTTATGGATGTAGGGAGAGAGGACCTGCAGGCGGTTGGTGTGAAAGAGCATGATGCAGAGGACAGGACAAAATGGAAACAGATGATCCACTGTGGCGACCCCTAACGGGAACAGCCGAAAGAAGATGATGATATATACATGCACACACATATACATATACATATATAAATACATTCTCCCTACTGTTGAATGACTGTGCTGCATGATATGTTTGAAAAAACATCAGACATATTTACAGCTCTGATGGCTTAGTGGTAAATTGCTGTGGCTATGGTGTGCATGGTCCTGGCTTGCAAGGCCTGATTATTCATATAATAATATGAATAATTATATATTTGACTAATTATATATTTTTGGAGCTTTTCTCCCCGGGCCTCAGCTGAAAATGGACATGTATCCAGTCGGACTCTCCCGGTTAACAAATGTAAAATAAACAAATAAATAAATAAATAAAAATAAATAAATTCTGTTGCTAGGCAGAACAAGGGCTGTTGAACACAGAGTGATTAAGGCACTTTTAAGCAGTTGTAAGCAGGTCTGCCTGGGTCTGCGTGGCGGTAAGCAATACTAATTTCTGGTTAAATATGCTAACAGACAGTTAGCCTTAAAAGTGCTTAATCTGTGTAGGCATTGCTTAGCACTATGCAAACAGGCTTAATCCCACTTATTACTGCTTAAAACAGCTTACTACTGCTTACTCCCATGCTAATGTCTTTAAAAGAAAAGAAAAAAGGGGTGATAGGAAAGTGGTGAAAAAGGGGGCATGCAGAGGGAAAGACAATAGGGAAAGTAGCTAGGGATGTGCAGGACAGATGTAGGGAAGGTCCATAGCTGTCCATTTCTTCTACAGCAACAGCTGTGCATATATACTAAATTTGGAGGTATATTTGGACACTCAAACCCCTGAGAGGGGTGAGGACAACAGTAATGTGTTGTGAAGCCAATTTGACCAGATGACATGTGTCAAGTGGACACGTGTGCAAAATGAACAGTTTTGTATGGGTTGAAATTTTTTTTTTTTGGAACAGTTTGCCCTTTTTTTTTTTAAGGTGAGAGTGGGATGTTGGGGAAGTATAGTAAGTATATTTGTGGAGGTAGGTTGGGTAGGAAGACAGACAAAACAGCATATAGGGGTGGTATATGACACATATGGGGTAAACACCTTGGACGGGGAGGGGTGTTTGGAAATCAGAAGCCCATGAGCCCCCAAATGGAAATAGTGGAACTGAGGTCCCCACCCATGGGTAGTCACCACTGCACCTTCACCACCCCAAAAGGTGGGTGTGCTGGGGGCTGAGCTGGATGGGCAGACTGACCCTCTAATTGCACCACCCAGCCTTCAAGCTACACACCAATTCCCAGACCTGGCTTTGGGTGATGGTATCCTGTCCACGCCAGCTCCTGGCGGAGGCGAGCCCCATCCCCTGAGGTGTTTCCACCCAAAGGCGGTGCAGGACCAGCAGATGAGGAGGTCTTGGGGTGGGTCCCTGATGTACTGGGGCCCAGTGCCATGGCCAGATGAGGTGGGAGAGGTGGGTCTGCTGGGACTGGCCTTCCCAAACATGCTATGATGTTACAGTTTTAGAACATATATAGGTTAGTAATACTTAACACAATCCAGAATTAGTTATAACAGCACGCATAGATATTCCCACTAACCCAAAACAACAGATTTGAAACAGTTGCATAGCAAACAGAACACATGCATATATGGAAATACAGTGGCCATTACAACAGCATGCAGATTACATTGATAGCAACAGGCCACCAATGATAGTATTTCAACACGGAACATTAATAGTAACACATTTCAATATTTGTTGAACAATAGGACATATGTCCCAACAGTAGTTTTGGTGTAAAACATACCCATTGATTTGTGTGTTTAGATTATTGTTGCAGATATGGTGGGGGTGTCAATTAACAACTTGTATATCCTTGCAGTACTCACAACTTTAATTATCACTGCTCTAATCATTACTCTACAGGTATTATTACAATACCTTATGGCCTTGGTTTGGGCAGCGGTATGTTTGTACACAGTGTACAATTCAACCATCTTATAGCTGCTTTCTACCTCTCTTACCTGGAAGACCTGTAGGGGGAATGTTTGTTAACACTACCTGACTGTTTTCTACACATATTCACAAAATCCTAGTTGAAATTATACATACAGCTTACTAACACTCCCAGAATTCAAATGATGGTTGTGTCTACTAAAAATAAAATAAAAAAAAACAATTTGTGTTTCATCAGAGTGAGCTATTGAAAAACTGCTGTTTCTTCCTTCTGTGTTTTCTGTCTAAGTCTCTCTTGGGTGTACAATCTAACCTTGTAATTGCAACATTCTTATATAGACATTCCTAGACATATTTTTTATGTAGCACAGTGTGGGAAACAGTGGTTAGCACAACATTACTATTCAGATATCAGATCTTGGTAAATGCAACATGTCAAGCCATACAATACCAGAGTAAACACAACCAGTCCAGGATTTAGAACTTTATTGCCAGGCAGTTATAGTTTTATTTAACTATGACCTATATGGGACTATTACTGTCATATTATCTGGTTTATTCAGTACAAACCATACACATTTTATACTGCCAGGTGACATTCTACTCCTTTATATTTATTTGGTATGACTACTACAAGCAGGATTGTTACTCACCAGCTTTACGATGGCGCCTTTGCAATCTACTGGCATGGCCTTCCTGATACGCAGCCCACTCAGCTGGAGCTGTAATGAAAATAGACATCCATATCCATCATATACACAGGCTGGACTTTGGTAAACAGTTATTGCTATGAATACTTATACACTACTGGGACATCACCCCTCTGTCTTGCTTCTAGGTCCCACTGTTCCAAGAGCTCCCTCTTCCTCCATTTCAAGTTGGCATAGTAGTGCTGGACCTGCTCACCAGTCTGAGGGATATCAGTGGCACTTCTGAGATCATGGGCAAGATTTTCCCAGGCTTCCACTTTATATTGGGAGACCTGGTTCTGGTCCTGCAGCATTCTCATGTCATGTTTTTTTACCAGGAGTCCTACCATGACCTTGGACTCCTGTATACCCAACACTGCACCGGAAAGCACACACCCTCTCCAACACCTGACCTGACATACTGCCTACAGTGGAGAGATACAACCAGTTATGAGTTGTATTCCTGCCTGTGGGGTTCAAATATAGCTGATTTCCCACCCTTTGCCATGATTGGACAGTTTTGAATATGCTGAGCTAAGCTAAGCTATGGGCAAACCTGTTTAGCTAAGGTTGGCAGTGCTTAAAGAGGCAGGTTCAGCACTGCTTACCAATAGGCAAATCAACTTAGCTGAGCTACACGTTGCATAGCATTCTTATGTACACGGTGCTTACACCCGGTCAGCATAGCTGTGCAATGCTTAGCATTGCTTATGTTTATTGGACTACCAGCTGTATGGGATTGATTCATCATTCATTACATAATATAAATGTGTTTACCTTTCCTGACATCCCCCAATGTGCTATAATTACATTTATTCTTGTGTGACTATACTGTATGGGGCACTTGTGTTTATATGGTGGTTTCACTACTTTATTACACTGACACCTCACATCTGGGCCTAATACACTACTCTGGTTGAGAAATACCTCCTACATAAATATATCAATAAATTAAAATTGTAATGTTTACACATACAAAATGGAAATGACTTTGGTGAGGCTCAAACCAAGAATGACTCCATGCAAGGTGTATACTCTAACCACTACACTATTGCACTTATGCTTATGTTGGATTATTATTGCTATTTAACTTATCTTGCTGTTTCAGCTGGACTAAGCATAGCTAAACAATGGGCACACCCACGCAGCTACACTTAAACTTTATTGCACATGTGAAAAAAATGTATTTGTTGTGTTTTTTGCTTCATACCCTTCAGAATATCCATGCTAATGTGAAACTTGTTATTCTATCAACTTTCTGGGTTTGTAGGGACAATTGTCCCTTATGGCTTTGTCCAGATTACTTACTCTGATGGGATGGGAGGTGTGCATTTTATACTTCATACCCTGCCAGAAATTCATTCTAATGCTAAACCTGTTATTCTTTCAACTTTCTGGGTTTGTAGGGGCAATTGTCCTTTATGGCTTTGTCCAGATTTTGGGTTGGGAGGTGTGCATTTTATACTTCATACCCTGCCAAAAAGTCATGCTAATGCTAGACCTGTTATTCTATCACCTTTCTGGGTTTGTAGGGACAATTGTCCTGTATTGCTTTGTCCAGATTTCTTACCCTGATGGGTTGTTACAAGCGATCTCGCTCTATTTAAATTGCTGTACGACAATTCTGTTGTGCAGGGGGTGTGTGTATAGTGAGAGCACTGGTCTCAGACACACACCCTGCACTCATACACAGAACCATGTCCGTATACAGCACAGCAGCACGCCTTCATGAATATGCATGGTGCACTGCTAATCCTCCACAGAAGTTTACTGAATTCAGGGGTTTATGTTGATGGTAAAAAAAGTGCTCATTTAAAGCCATGGCTGTTAGTTATTTCCTAAATGGTATGTTTTTAAACTTTTATGGGTAAACAACCTGCTTTAGCTAGATAGTGTTTTGTTAGTACAGTGTTAGTACAGCGTTTTTGTTATAAGTAAGCAGACAAAACTAGGAATCATTTTGATTAATCCCCAATATGTGACTGAGTAGTGTTTGTATGATGATTTGTGAGAAGGGCAAGCATTTTGCTGGGTGGGACCTGCTATTTTTTTTTAACTTATTATGATCTTTATGTGTTCTGTTTAAATGTTTCTACACTTTTAATTGACTAACTATAAAGGATTTTTTTCAGTTTCTTCAGTGAAGATCTTGACAACATTACAGTGAGCTATCTAATGTTACAGAGGTATTTGCTAGTATAAATAGCAAGCTAAGTGACAGGTATCTGTGTGTCCTTTCAATATAATCAACCCCATCTTTCCTCAATTTCTCCAATAAGTTAGGGTGTTGTATCAACTGTCACCATCTTTCTCGATTCTGTTCCACTCTCCTACTTTCTTTGACACTCCTGCCTGACTGTCACAGGTCGTCATTCACGCAATCCACCTATTTCCTCTTGCCTTCTTTCTGTTTGTCCCAAATCTTCTTTATGGGATTGTCTTCTGCTTTTCAGGACATGTGCCCAAACCAGTTTAATCTGTTTTCTTTTAATTTCTCTGCAAGTCCGGCTACTTTGGCTTCTGCTCTGATGTCATTTCTTTGTATATCCTACAGTGTCGGGCACTTCATCTCCATCACCTCTAGCTTCCTCAACTGTTCTGCCTTTACTGCCCAGGTGTATGTACCATACAGTAATACTGGTTACACCACTGATTTGTGTACCTTACTTTTCATCTTCTTTGGCATTCTTCTTTCAAAACCTACCTCTTACATGCCAGTTGGCCGCAGCACCTATGATTCCAGCTTTGACCTCCTCATTCATTCTTCCTTTCTCCTCAGCTGCATCTCCTGGATACTTGAAGTTGTTAACCTGCTCCACTAGCTTTCCATTACCTCAATTCTCAGCTTTTTCTGATTTCCCCCATTTGCTGCCATCACAACTGTCTTATCTTCATCCCAAGTGCCGTCAGTTTTTAATTTCATTTCCATATTCTTTGCTAAAGTTCTTGCTCATAGTCTGCCTGTAATGCCACATCATCCATATACAGCAACTTTGTTGATCTGTCCCCTCTGACCTCCTTACTACGTTTATCCATCACCAGTATGAAAAGCAGTTGACTCAGAGCCAAACACTGATGCACACCAACTCATATTAGGAGCCCTTCTGTGAGATTGAACACTGTTCATACTTAAGTCACTAGGTTCTTGTACATAGCCTTCACTAATTGTATCAAGGTTTCTGGGACTTCAAACCACCACAGGACCATGTAAATCAGCTTTCTTACCTATTCAAATGCTTTCTCCAAGTCTAGGAATTCACAGTTGAAATCTTTTCTTATTTCTAGCCTCTTCTCAGCTATCTCTGTCATTTAAACATTGGGTCACTTGTGCTGCATCCTGGGCTGGATCCAAACTGCTCATCTCCCAACTTCCTTTCTACTACTCTGTGTATTTGTTTATAAATCACCCTCGCCTGAACTTTCATGCAGTGTGACAGGAGTTTAATACCTCTATGCTGCCTACTGTTGTGAATGTCCCCTTTGTCCTTTAACACGAGCACTCATGTGCTTATTCTGTAGTCATCTTGGATGTGCCTTTCTCTCCATACTGCTATGACTACCCTCAAGAACCATTGATTTCTGCCCTACCTGACCCAACATCTTTATTTTATCTGCTATGACCTCATTTAAAGGGGCTGCTTTCCCTGACTTAATTTTCTTTAGTGTTATTCTTACTGTTTTTGGGGTGGGTTCTTCCTCTTCATACAATGTAGGCTGTGTCTGGGGCAGTATAGCTTCTGTGGGGTTTTCTTCATTATAGAAACTGCTAGAAGTACTCCTTCCATCTGCCTTTGATATCCTGTGGACTAATGAGCAGGTTGTCGCTGACATTCCTTATGAAGGGTGTCTGATGACAATCTTTTTTATCTTTCTGTGTTTGCCTTACAACCTGGTAGACTTTTTTATGCCATCTACTGAGTCACATTCCAGAAGCTGGTATAGTGTCCTTGAGACCTTGTCCTTTGCTACTGAGATTTTTCTTTTAGCCTTTTTGGTAGCCAACAAGTATTCCTTCCTAGCCTGGTCCATATTTTCTATCTCCCACTTTTTCCTGCACTTCCGTTTCTTATGATGACTGCCGGACTTCTGCATTCCACCACCAACTTTCCTTATGTACCTTATTTCCATACCTGGGTGGGCCACATAACTGCTCTGTTGTCCATACACATGCTGTTTTCAGGCACTGCCATTCTTCTTTAACTCTATTTCTTCTTCTTTCTCAGGTAGGAGCTAGAGCCCTGAGTAATTCCTTGTACTGTTGGGCTTCTTCTCCAGTCAACATCTAGTTCTTCAGCCTGGTCTCTGTTGACCTTAAAGCTTCTCTGACCACTTCTTGTAGCTGATTGTGGCCACTGGTGTTTGTGGTGCCTTTTCAGTCAATCACTATAGTACCTGGTCACTGTGATGAAAAAGCAAGAAGGGTATCTTAGAAGACATAATATGTTCTTCACTAGCAGATTTTCAAAGTTCATTCTGAAATATCATCTTTCATTTCCTGGAACTTTATAGGTTGCTGTGTTGCACAGAAGGTTCTACTTATATCTTACAATATTATTCTGATATTAATTCCCTTTATAAATGTTAGGATAATAGGATCATAGTAGGTTACTAGGCTATTGGCTCTGAGGCCCTTATAAGCCTAACCAAGAGTTTAGCCCATGTATAGACAAATCAGCACCCGATGTCGCTGTCCAGCAGGGACATGGGTAGAATCCCATGGGCATATTTTCTGTTTCCCATCCAGTTATCCAGGTTTTGCTTAAAAAGCGTTAAAGAGGTACTCTGATTGATATGGAGAGGCAGTCTATTCCATAGATAGGGAGTCTCTGGGACACAAATCTGTCCTGCCAACAAGTCTTGTTGATGTCACAGACCAGGTTGAGGCCGCACATGTGAGTTACCCGAGTCGAGTTTGACTTGCAGATATGCAGCAGTCCCAACAAGGTGGTGTCCATGATGCCATTTCAATAAATACTACCATGAAGTAAATGCTACATAAGCCTTTTTCTATCTGTACAGTCTGTATCATTTTGGGCTTTTCCATTAATTTGGGGAGTTTCATGAAGGGAGAGCAAATCTTTTGATATAAGACTAGAGAATAAACCCCATCACCAAGTTTCTGAAGGATTAGATTAGGAGGATAAGTTTGAGTGGCCAATACTACCTTAATCATTCTTGGCAGTAGGAGAAAAAGCTGCTATGCCTGCCACATTACTGACACCTAACTATGGGTGGATGTGGGTGAATTGTATACCTGTAGTGGCCACCTTGGGTAATGGTACATTTGGCAGGGACTTTCCTGCTAAGGCAGGAAATAAATGTATGTGGGAGCATGGACACCTTTACCTATATCAGGCAGCCATATTAAGTCTTCAGACAGCCTGGGAGTAGCCCACTTTAAGAGGCAAGTAAGTTAATATGCTCCCCACTACTTGAGTCCCATTACTTCGTAATGTATAGGTTGACAGGGTTTTTCAGGCAGATGCAAAATGGCTATGTGGTCCCAGTTTGCACATGGATGTCTAGCTCCTGCTACCATAAAATGAATTGGCATCAGAGTGCATATAATATACCCATCAGGCAAGATACCTCTAAACTGGCTAAGGGGGAAGAAATATGGAATACAATAGCCAAAATTATGATGATGGCAGAAAAGAGTTTAGTGGCCAGCACCAGCTTGAACATTCTTGGTGGTAGGAGGAAAGCTGCTATGCCTGCCGCACTGGTGACACTTAACTATGGGTTGAGGTATTACACCTGTTGTGGCCACATTAGCAGATGCTGCATTGGGCAGGGACTAATAATGTTTACTACAGTTGATATAAAAAGTTTACACACCCCTGTTAAAATACCAGATTTTTGTGATATAAAAAAATGAGACCACAATAAATAATTTCAAAACTTATCCCACCTTTAATGTAACCTATAACCTGTCCAATTCAAATGAAAAACAAACAAATCTGTTAGGGGAAAAATATAAAAAATAAAAAATGTACAATAAGCTGGTTCCATAAGTGTGTACACCCTTAAACTAATACTTTGTTAAAGCACCTTTTGATTTAATTACAGCATTCAGTCTTCTTGGGGAGGAGTCTATCAGCATGGCACATCTTGATTTGGCAATATTTGCCCACTCTTCCTTGCAAAAGTGCTCCAAATCTTTCAGATTGTAAGAACATCGCTTGTGCACAGCCCTCTTCAGGTCACCCCACAGATTTTCTACTGGATTTAGGTCTGGCCCATTCCAAAACTTTAATTTTCTTCTAGTAAAATCATTCTTTTGTTGATTTGGATGTATGCTTGGGGAGATTCACTATACAATCTTGAAATACTGAAATGTCGAATTTCAGTATTTCCAGACTGAATAGTCAGAAACCCACATACACGAAAACCCATAATCATGTATACCATAACCGCGACCATTCACACACACACACACACAAACCAGGACATAATCACACACACATATACCTACCTAACTAAACAAACACAACAACACACACAAACACACCTAACCTACCTATAAGCAGGGGGGCAAGCCCCTCTACACCCCCACACCCCCCCACTTATATATTCTAACTCCAAGGTCGCACTAAACATACAAAAAACACCACCGCACACACTCACACACACTAAAATCCCTACCCAATATTCTCAAATACACAACACTTACCTGAAACCCCCGATAAATCCACAAATCGCACCACATGTAACAAATGCGACACCATGATAGAGGCGGATTCGACATTTGCAGATTCCCTGCTTCCGCATTCGGCATAGTGTAGTTTTGAGTAACTACACTTTCCACTATTCGGTTTTGACGTATTGAAATTCAACATTTCAGTACGTTGAGATTGTCTAGTGTATCCACTTGGGGTCAGTGTCACATTGAAATGTGAAATTCCTCTTCATCTTCAGCTTTCTAGTAGACACCTGAAGGTTTTGGGCCAAAACTGACTGGCATTTGGAATTGTTCATAATTCCCTCCACCTTGATTAAAGCCCCAGTTTCAGCTGAAGAAAAGCAGCCCCAAAGCATGATACTGCAACAGCCATGCTTCACTGTGGGGACGGTGTTCTTTTGGTGATGCAAAGTGTTGTTTTTGTGCCAAAAGTACCTTTTAGAATTCTGGCTAAAAAGTTTAGCCTTGGCCTCATCAGACCATAACACATTTTCCCACATGATTTTGGGAGACTTGTATTGTTTTACAAATTTTAGCCGGGCCTGGATGTTTTTCTGTGTAAGAAAAAGGCTTCTGTCTTGCAACACTACCCCATAGCCCAGACATATGGAGAATATGGGAGATTGTTGTCACATGTAGTACACAATCAGTACCTGCCAGAAATTCCTGCAGCTCCTTCAGTGTTGCTGTAGGTCTTTTAGCAGCCTCACTGATCAGTTTTCTTCTTGTCTTTTCATCAATTTTGGAGGGACGTCCAGGTCTTTGCAACGCCACTGTTGTCTCCACTTTTTGTTGACTGTTGTCACTGTGTTCCATGGTATATCTAATGCTGTGGAAAGTTTTTCTACCCTTCTCCTAACTGATACCATTCAACAAAGAGATCCCTTTGATGCTTTGTAAGCTCTCTGTGAACCATGGCTTTTGCTGTAGCTGGCAACTGAGAACATGTCAGGAAAATGCTACTAGGACAGCTGAACTTTATTTGGGGTTAAACTGAATACTGTAATTAAATCAAAAGGTGCTTCAATAAAGTATAAGTTTAAAGGTGTGCACACTTATGCAACTAGCTTATTGTACGCTTTTTTATTTTTTTATATTTTCCCACAACAGATATTTATTTTTCAATTGAATTGTACAGGTTATAGGTCACATTAAAGGTGGGAAAAGTTTTGAAATTATTTATTGTGGTCTCATTTTTTTATATCACAAAACCTGGCACTTTAACAGTGGTGTGTAAACTTTTTATATCCACTGTACATGAAAAAACTGAATTCACATGAGTAACTAGACTAATAGTAAAAGGCATTTTAACCCTTGGTTGATAATGTTGTCTACATGACAAAATTGAATGTACAAGTGTAAACAGGCTGATTATATTTGAACAATGTTTGTTGTTGCAAAAGTTAAGTAAGTAACTTCTTGTAATGTTTGATAGGCATGGTTGTAAGCTAATGAAGGCACTAAACAGAGATACAAAAGGACAAGTGAAACATTTATAATGTGAATTTATATTATTATTTATGAATTACTGTTTGGGAGATAGCATAATCAAAAATTAGTAATTTATATTATTATGAATTACTGTTTGAGAGATAGCATAATCAAAAATTAGTGATTTTTATTAAGATTGACCAGTATGTTAAAAATCTGGAAAATAATTGAAACAGAAGAAACTTGATAGGACAAAAAGCTTATGAAAATCAAACAGCTTATCCCAATTCAACTCAACAAAATAGAAGTTTCCTATTACAAAACATTAGACCACAATGCACTGTAGATATACATGATGATGAGGCAGAACAACCACCAAGGGTTCCATTTCTAACAGACCCTTTAGAGTTTTAACTATTACAGCTCATGAATCCATTGGGTCTTGGGAATGGGGACTGTTTGCCCATTTGCCCACTCCACCAGAACTAATGAATTCATAATATATTTCAGGAAAATGAGCAAATCCAACAGGAGGGATATTACAATGAGGGGTTGAGGTTGTGGTTGAGGATGGAGTTGAAGATGAAGATTTTGATGGACCCCTTACCTCATCTTAACACTATATGCTCAGAAAATGGATTCACTGTATTTAACTATAGTTATTTCACTGTATTGGTCAGTATTTTGACTTATTTGAAAAAAGGATTTATATGTATGCCTTCTCAAAGGATCAATTAAGCAGATGTGCTGGTGGAACATAAGTGTTTGTGGGAAAAATTTAATCTAGTTGTTATATATGGGACTGGTTCAATCTCTAGTACTGAAACCAGGGGATTATAGAAAAAAAAACATGTTCAACCCCTCCACCCACCCATTCAGTATTAAATGTTTTTGAAAAGGCTTGTGTAAAGAGGTACGCACACCTTTGGTGGCAAAATTTATAAACATAATTTTACTGTACAGGGAAAAGATCTTATTAGGCAACTTAGCTGGGGATTGTTATTATGGATACTGTTGATTATGTAAGCAACATAACTATATTACTGAATAATGAAAACACTATATCCCCAGTCTTCAGAAATGAAATCTTTGTTTGCAAAAATAATGATTTAGCAGTCCACAAATTATTAATGCAACAATATATCACACCCCTTGTATAAATATGTAAAAGTTGAATATCCTGTGATCCAAACTATCTTTGGAGCCCTTAAGGTTCATAAAGATATTTCTTAAACCTCCTTTTGCCCCATTATGGCAGGCCAAAGTTCAAAAACAAATCCCATTGCTGTTTTTATTGACATAAAGTTTTTTTTTTTTTTTAAATTATGAAATTCATTCTTATTTACTAAAGGACTTCAGTGATTATTTAAGTCATATCACATACCATCTGTATGATAAAAATGTTATTATCATTAACAGTGACATTGTGAATTTATTTTCAGTAAAACCACTATATTGGGTTTCAGTGGTTCTTCTATAACACATTTTAAAACTTAATTGGTTGACTGCAATAGACATTAATATCATTACTGAATTTATGCAGATATCATTGGCATCAGCAGCATCACTAGCAACCTCCCTTTTCCCCATCTTCTACAAGCAGTGAGGGATGTGGCATCGACTGTTGTCATCTCTCTTACTTTCTTCAATAATCATGCCTGAGTGTTGCATGTCTTCTCTCACACAAGTCATCCAACTCTTTACTGGATGCCCTCATTTCCTCTTACCTTCTTCCTGCCTATTCCAAATCTTCTTCACCAGATTGTTTACTGCTTTCTTCACATGTGTCAAAACTACTGTAATCTGTTCTGTTTGACATTGTCTGCAATTGGAGATATTTGTGCTTCTACTTTGATGCCCTGATTTCTTCATCTGTACCACGGTATGCATCCTATCACCCACCTCATGCATTTCATCTCCATTACCGCCAGCTTCCTCAGTTGGTTTGCTTTCATACAGCAGTACTGGTCACACCTCTGTTTTGTACAATTTACTTTTCAACTTATTTGGTGTTATTCTGTCACACCCTACCCATAGCACTCAGTGCCATTTGACTGCAGACCTTCTAACTCTAGGTTTGACCTCTTAATTCAGACTTCTGTTCTCCTAAACCATCTCCCTCAGATAAACAAAGCTGTTAAACTGATCCAGTCTGTTTACCTTCTATGTCAGTTTTTGGGTCCTTCTGAATTTCCCCATTTGCTGCCACAGCAGCTGGCTTATCAGTATTCTGTTTCAACCCATGTGCCGCATTCGATTCCCTGTGATTTGCTGAAGTTCTTTCTCAGATTCTGCCTGTAATGTCAGATAATCTGCATGTAACAGCTTTGTTGATTTGGCCTGAGCTGTATACTGCACTACTTTAATCAATGCACAGCCATGCTGTGTTGTAGGATGTTCACACCATTAGCAATGCCCAATTAGTGCTGTGTGATATGCAATCCATCTCTATAAATCCTAGCCTATGATGAGCTCAGGGCATAGATGTAGTAATAAAGTCCTGGCTGGGAAGGGCAACTGCAGCTGATTGTCTTCTTTCTTGCTTTTCTGTTTGTACTGTCGACTGTGGAGCTTTTTTTACTGAGACTCCAATAGAAAAGGGTATCTGCCTAACTGGAATATGTTAACAAATAGAAATAAATAAATTAGATAGATGGATGGATAAATGATTAAATAAAGTATATCTGGGGGTAAAGAAATATATTCAAGTGGTAGCAAGAGTAGTGGAAAGAGAAGTTCAAAGTCTATTTAATTAATTCTTTAATATATGCATATTTATGTATATCTATGTTTGTGTATGAAATATGAACAATTTATGTATTATTGGTGTAAACAAGTCTTTTATCAGCATATGATTATTTGTTATCTAAACAGTGAAATCTTTGTATTCTTATATTTTCCTTCTACTCGTGAAACATTTTTTGCTCGTTAGAGCCAGGACTATGGCTGAAATGGGCCACTAAACCAATCCATTTACCATTTATCAAATAATAAAATAAAAAAGAAATAAGAAAATAATTAAATTAAATAAACAAGCGTATACTGAATGTTTTGGTAAGGTGTACAAATTTAAATAATCTTACCATAAGAAATTAAGCTGACCAAAACAATGAAAAATGCATCCATGTATAGACCCTCTAGTAGCTGATATCTACAACCCAAAATTATGTGCAGTGGTCTCCAACCCTCACCTCTGCACACAATGTAAACTCTATAAGTAAGCCTTCTCTTTCACAAAACACTTTATAAACAAAGTTTAGAAAATACACTTGCATGTGACTATAAGTCTTATGTCATAATAAAAGTAAATCCAAGCACATTGTCAGTGCAAGGGATTTCATTGGAAAACATGAAAAATAGCTCTTAAAATGTTGAATATAATGTGTTGCTTTTGTAATGAAGACAAAGTTAATCTAATATAATGTGTGGCACGGTTTGGCCTCCTCACTTGCCTTGCTATCACTTTGATTAATTGTTTTAATAATGTTTACAGCTATACTGAGTACAGAAAAAATCTTATCATTTTTCTAGTATGGTTGGTATTCACTTGTGACAGTTTTCTAATGTATTCTCCCCTTGAATTGTGTTGGATTACACTTCTTTTTTCACAGGACTGGGCGACATTGCTAACCACTTCAAAAGTGCACCATGTATCACACGCTGAGCTGCTAGTTACTCTGCTCAAGGACAAAGTATGTGACCTAAGTAGCCATGAATCTTTTTGCCCAGCCTGCATCTTGCTGCTTCATCACAATCCTCAGCCTCCAGCTGCTACACAGAAGCAGTGCCTGCTTCATTTAAAGTTACTCAGGTTGTAGTGCTTTGTCTGCACTTTGCCTGCCAGGTAAGTAATGGCATGATGTTGCAATAGTACTATGGTTAATACTCTGCAAAGAAGTGTAGCAGACTGCTTTCCCTTCTAGAAATATTATCTTACAGAAATGCAAAACATTGTCTATAACTTGTATTTCTCTTCTTGCTAGTTAAAAGTGAACAGATATAGAGGTACCTGGCCAAACATATGCACTTGGTTGAAATGCCTTTTCTGAAAAGTAGTCACCACAGTTGGGCTTTGCCCTTGCACAGAGGAGTTTTTATCCTGTATATGATAATAGTAAGTTTAGAGACAAAGACAATGACGCCTCCTGCATTAGCGTATCAGGGGATTACCCTCACTAGAAAAACTAAGAAAAAAGAGGAAATAGATACATTTTGGAGAAGTATCTATGAAGATCCTGTGGAACAAAACAAAGATGCTAAATAGATAGAAGAAGTAAAAAAAAGAATAAGAAGTTTAAAAGTACAGGATATGAAATGGGATGAAATAACAGCCAGAGGGATTGAAATAAAGTTCCGAAAAGCCTCTAATTGGAAAACCCCAGGCCCAGATGGACTACATGACTTTTGGCTTAAAGTATTAACTTCTTTACATGAGGATCTAGCCATGAGTAAGAAATGAACAGACACAGCACTGGTTAACAACAGGAAAAACAATGCACTTACTTAAGAGTGAACCTGTAAGCTACCATAAAAATTATAGACCAATAAGTTGTCTTCCGAAGACGTATAAACTATACACGGGGATTAACGCTGACAGAGTTTATAGTCATTTAGAAGAAAACTCAATTATGGCAGTAGAACAAAAGGGCAATAAAAGAAAGTCATATGGAACAAAGGATCATTTGTTGTTAAATAAAGTTATAGTGGAGAACTGTAAGAAAGGGAAGAATCTAAGTATGGCATGGATTGACTATAAAAAAGCATTTGATAGATCCTACACTGATTGATTACATTACAGTAACCATGAAACAGTTGCAGACCACTTTGCAATTAAGCCATAATAAAGGACAGATTATTATCCCAGGGATAAAATCCAAAGGAGGGATATTCCAGGGTGATTCCCTGTAACCGTTGTTATTTTGCCTTGACATTAATCCATTAAGCTGTTTACCTAACAGCTTAGGTCATGGCTATAATTTGGCTTCTAGAAAACAACAAAGTATAATAACTTCTCATCTTCTCTTTGTCGATGATTTAAAATTGCATAGCTCATCAGATGAGGAATAGAAAGCACAGCTACAGGTTGTCAAAACTTTTTCAGATGATATTGGAATGTCATTTGGTCTTGATAAATGTGCAAAAGCAACCTTTAAAAAAGGAAAATTGCAGCACCAGGAAAACATCAGTTTGGGGCAAGAATGTAATATAAAAGAACTTGAGCAAGAGGGGGGTGTATAAATACTTTGGAATTGATGAAGGATCAGCAATAAAACTTGAACAAATGCAAATAAAACTTAGTAAGGAGTACTTTAGAAGACAAATTAATCCTGAAAACAGCATTGACACCTAGGAAAGAGGTCCAAGCTATAAATCAATTTGCTCTTCCTGTCCTAACTTATAGTTTTGGAGTGATTGACTGGCCCCAAAAACATGTTGGATAGATTGGATATTAAAACAAGAAGGATGCTTCATGCTCACCAAACGATTTATAAAAATCAGTGTATACCAAGAATATATATTCCCCGTTCTGAAGGAAGGATGGGCCTCCTTGAAATTGATTACATGTATAGTTCTGCCATCGTGGGACTCCACACATATCTACTGACCTCACAAGATTCCAAATGTGGTGAAAGTTTTGAAAAATGAGGAGAATAAATCAAAGATGACATCTCTGCTTAATTTAGCAGAAGCATATTGACGTCAAGCAAGAATGGAAATCAAACTAGAAGTGGATAAACATCAGGCAGCAACTGAATGTGCTAAAAAACAAAAGAAAGAATATAAGGTGAAGGATCAGATGAGAAAGCAAGAAATGTGGAAAAAACATAAATATAGTTGCAAGTATAGAAAACTTCTGGAAGAGCCTCATGCTGATCAAGAACGAATGCAGGAATGGTTAAGGACAGGTGAATTTACATCAAGAAATGAAAGGTTAATATTGGCAGCCCAAGATAGTGGGCTACATACATATTAGTTTACTAAGTCCATTGAACATGTGGGAGAAACAAATATATGTAGGTTTTGTAGAACCGAATTGGAAACAGTCAGACACCTTATTGCTGGTTGTGACTCTCTTATGGCAGAGGGACTGTATACTGAAAGGCATAATAATGTGGTGATATTGTTACACTGGAGGTTGTGTAAATATTATGGTACTGAAGTGGCTGAAAAGCACTGGAAACATGAGCCACAGAGAATCACAGAAAATTATGAAGTTTACATCACATGGGATCTCCCACTGCCAACAGTCCAAAAGATAGATGCTAGAAAACTGGATATAGTGGTCCAAGAAAAGAAGACAAAAGTAGCATTGATCATTGAAATTGCCACACTTATTGACTACAGTGTCTTGCATACAGAGAGACACAAAGTCATAAAATACCTTGATCTGCAGGCAGAAATGAGAGCCATGTGGAAGAAAGATACCCAGACAGTTCCAATAGTAGTAGGAGCAACTGCTTTTATAAAAAAAGAATTTACAGTTGTATTTAGATATGTTACCAATTCATGTAACACCATACGAATTGTAGAAGGAGTCATTACTGGGCACATTGCGGTGTGCTGCAATGAGCACTTTAGGCTAACATTAAAGAGTGAAACAATACTAATTTCATGAACTTTAATCGTACCTTGACTTAGGAATGGGGTCCATTTCCATCATGGTATTAGAAACCCAAAAGACTTGGAGAAATTAAAATGGGAAAAACTGCATTTAGAAAAACATTGATTACGTTTTTTGCAACTGACATAGCTTTTGGTTAAACTATTTCTGATGGCTTTTCATGGTTGAAATTACAAATAGCTCTTGGTATAACTGTTTTTATCCTACACATGGCACTTAAGCTGCATTAAAGCCAGACTGGCATTTAAAATAATGATCTTGTTCAGTTACTGTACATTAGCTTATTGTGCATGACTTATGTGAATGTACACATATACAGCTTCACCATTTCATTACTGTGATATATAAGCAAGAACAAATTGTAGCAATGTAAATTTATTCTACATTTATTTTGCTTTGTTACTTTCCCCTAGTCATCTGTTTTAAAGGCTTGAAGTGACTTTATCCTGAAAAGTGAATTTCAGATTTTATGAAACACTCTTCTATTAGCTTCAGTTGCTTGTTTTTCTTTCTTTTTTTTTTTTAACTTCATTTGAATGTTTGGATTACTGAGTAAAGAAAGTATGCAAGAAGACACATTACTTACATACATAACTTAAAGAGCCTGGCTACATTTATCTCAACATTAATTAAACGCAGATCCTAGAGACTCTCTAGGGACTAGGAGTAAAATTCATTACCTACCCTTGAAATAAACTCCAACAGAGAGTTATTAGTGTTACCATGTAAAATGTTTTTTCTAAATATGCCTCATGCTGAAAGCCACTCGTTCTACTAAATTTATGTTAGCACAAACATACATTGCCAAACAGTTTTACTATATCTAGCTAAACAATGAAAATGAAATATCTTTATATTTACATTTTGATTTGTAGTTACTGAAAACTTTCTTATATTTACGTTTGCAAAATATGTCACTATTATAAATTTTAGTGTAGTACAGACCAGTACAGTACTGTTGGATGTGCTTTGCAAATACATTTTATATGTCCTTGTAGAACACATTTAAGAATATTCAGTAACACTTGATATTTAACAGTATGCATTCTGCAAATCTGCATTTTGTTCCATCTGCCATCATTTGAACTTCACAAGGATTTTGAAACTATATAGTTATACAACTATAAGCCCATTGTCATGTAAAATAAACTGTTTAGAAATACAAGGCATCACAAAATTCACAATGATGCTATTTGTCAGCTCTAGAAAATGAAAGTTAGGGATGTTTCTTAGAGACCCTTTGCATATCCCTTTCCTATCACAATTCAACAGAGGTACATTAGACTAGTCTTAGAACAGAAATTATTCATTACATTAACACACAGAAGTTCAGGTCAAAAAGGTGTTAGTTTACAATCACATGCAAAGTATTTAGCATGCTGACCACTGAGGCTAGGTAAGCCAGTCTTTTTGGCTTTTCCCGGTTAGGGGTCGCCACAGCGGAACTCCGGTCTGCTAATGATTGTCAGTCAAATTTTTTTTTTTATTGTGCCGAGTTGCCAGCCCGACACCCAACCTTCAGTGAAGGCACGCGCATTCACGCATGTCTTTCGGAGGCTACTCGACCGCGGGAAGGACATGCAGACTCCACACAGAAGGCACTCCAGCCAAGAATCGAACAGGGGAATCTCTTGCTGTGAGGCAGCAACGCAACTGCTGTACTACCACAGAATATAATATTATATATATATATATATATATATATATATATATATATATATATATATATATATATATATATCCCTCACCATAATTGAATACTGCCTCTCTTTAACTGCACTTCTCTGTGCATAAAATACTATGTTCATAATAACCCTAGAATAAAATACTGAGATTATAGACCCAGCCAACAAGCACTAGCATCAGTGTACTATTCTCAATGCATTATATCCAATAAATGAAAAGATAATAAGTACATTAATAAACACAGGAGCAGATAATAGACATGCAAACAAGCAAGCATATAAATAAATAAAAAAGCAGACATTTCTACAAGTTATATCCATTCAGTCATTCTTTCTGTGGTTAGCTGCTTGAGTAAATGTTGGGTCACAGAAAAGCTGCCAGCTATTCTAGTGCTCGGTGGATATACACCATAGAAAATCATCCACAACAGGGAACCAACCCGTTGAGGATGGACACCCAGTTTCACATATCATCACCAATTACCTGTGATACATCTTTGGAATGTAAAAAGAAATCTGAGCCCCAAGGAAAAAAACAGTGCAGACACAGAGAGGCATGCAGAATCTTTACTGATGTTACCCCATCTTAACCCCAAACTGGAGAACCAAGACCAGTGAAACAGCAGTGGTAATTGCACCACTATGCCACCCAACATGATTTTCTAAAAAGAATCAAGTAATTATTATTTTTACAAATGCTCTCATCCTGCTTTCCTCATTATTGGCTGTGATGTTTTACATTTGTGATGACACGGATATTGTTGAACACAAGTAATGTTATTTTCATTTTCAAATAAAGACTGATAAAATCATGATTCCCAGACCATCTTGTATTGTACAGAATTTTATAAGCAAAAATCTCTTCATGAGACTACATTCTAAGAACGTTGTATTAGGGAACTTTGGCCCAGTATATTGCATTTCAAACTGTAGAAGTTCCAAATATGAAGGACTGTGATCAAGTCTCAGATTTTCACCAAGTTGTTCTATGTTTGAAAAATCAAGAAATTCACCTCAAAGAGCACAACAAAGAATAGTTTGAATGGCAGCTCTTGATATCCACATTTATAATGCCTAAAAGTTGAGTTATGATGGAGCATGTTTCATCATAATTCTTTGCAGTGAATAATGCTACCAGTTACAAAAAAAGAAAAAAAAAACTTAGGAGAGTGAAGTATCTGATTAGACCCAGAAAGCCATAAACCACTGACTGCTTTGACATAGACAGTGGGCAGAAGTGAAGTGTCCTTCTGAAGAACTAAAAACTTTAAAATTTACCAGATGGTTAACTCCATCACACATTGGGCTTAAATGTATGCTGCTGAGTAAAGTATTTCTCAGTTGTTAAAGCTGTTTATCTTCTTGCCCCTGTTTAGTGGTGGATGGTTCTGGCTACATTTACACTCTTCCACAAGATTTGAGCTCAACAACACTTACAGCTGCTTAATGGGCATGAGCATTGAAATCTTCCTTTAAGGGTATTTCCCAAGGTTCTTCAGTCCGTTTTTGTTCAACTTGTTTTTGATGTCAGTGCCCATTTATGAACCCATAGTTTGCAGCAAAGTTACTGAGGATTCTAAACTCATTTTTTTAAAAGTTGTCAGTATTATGAGACATAAGATTTTGCAAAACCAGCTTTATAAGTTGGCAACCTTGTCAATTAACCACCTGGAAGCCAATGCAAACTTCAGAAATTAGAATTCATGTGGTAGAAAAAGGGACTACACATTATTTCCCTAAAAAAAGCAGTGTTGACTAAAGCAGCCAAAGACATCAATATATCTCTTAACAATATGATTTCTGAAGAAATTTCTTAAGGTCGTGATGTCCTGCTACACTTCTCAACTTCTTAGACCAAAAAATCTGGACAAAGCCTAAATTGATGGGGGTACAAATAGTGACAGATTTTAAATATTGCCCTTACAAACTTAGAAAGTTGATAGAATAATAGGTTTTGCATTAGCATGCATTTTCCAAAGGATGTGGAGTCTTAAACTCAAATGTTTTCATTATTTAATGACTTCAATCCTCAGCTATTTGCCAGAAAGGGACATATTTTAGGAGGAACACACCAAAAATATGAAGTAAAAATCTGGACATTCGGTGAAAACCTGTACAATTGAGAGGTATGCGGCCTGCAATGGCCCAGTAATCCTCATCCCTAGCAACAGCTAGGGGATGTACACACTGGGTGAATGACAAGTACATACACACAGTAAAGTGCAATTTCACATAAGAGCACACAGAGGACACAGTCAGTCTGGGGCTGGTTTCTCCCTCTTTCTCCATATCCCCAATAAAACTAATCCACTGACACAGCTATAGACTTGAGTCCTTAGCCAGGGTTCCAAGCCAAGTCCTCCAACACTCTCTCTGTATAACCGGTACTTTGTGTCCCTGCCCAGGTAGCTGTCACACACACACACACACACACACACACACACACACACACACACACACACACACACACACACCTGGGGAAGGCTGGCATAGGTTTACTAGCTATGTCCCATTATGCATAGACTAAAAGGTCGTTAACATTGCCACAAGAAACCCTTATCAGCAACTTTAGGCCCTTACAAAGGGTATCCATTCATACTGTGTAATGTTACTATTATCCAAATGGTTGTCTAACCAAGACTTGCAAGGTTATTTAGGAGTGGCATGCACAGTGTCACCAAAATAGATATGCAAATACTCTAAGAGCTTAAATATGCCTCACAAATATCAGTCACAAAGATAGGTTTAAATACATTTAATAATAATAAAAAAGAAGACAATACTCAGTAACTCAACACAGTAACTTCAGAGATGAAAATCACAGGAAATATTTAAAACAACATTGCAGGACAGTATCAAATAAATACAGAAAATATCTAAACTAATCTTTACTATATTCCTAACTGTATCTAAAAAGAGTTACTATGCCCTAGATACGTACAGAGCAAGGCAAGTGAAGATGGTGATAATGATGAGTGGATGTTCTTGCTAGGTCCAAGACAAAATACAAAATGCACAGTCTCTCTCTCTCTCAGAGAGTTCTTAAATCAATGTCAAATATTACTGTTTGGTTAGCTTGAATGACATCACTTTTTGTCACCTGACTTCAATTCCCAGGCTACAACAGAATTTAACATCACTGTGTTAAAAATACATATCCGTCAGATGTTTGCAGTTGCTAGAAGACATAAAACAATAAAACACTTACAAAACAATGCAGAAGGCATCCTACTTCTAGACATCCTGTCTCCTTGCTGCATTGAAACAAACTTTTATAACACAATTGTAAAATAATTTAATTTCAACTTATTTTCTTGAAGTTTTATAAGTTAACTCTGTATGTTCAAGTTTCTACTATTAAAACATCCATTTGCACAGGTATATAGTTTATATACATTTCTGTTCTTTCCCAGTAGGGTTCACTGTGGACACATCCTTGAAGCTCAGTACTGTACAAACCCTGTTCAACACATACGTCTGTACCAGTTGTTTAAGATACACATAACATAGTTCTCTTACATTTGTAAGACAAGCATATGAATCATGTTGATATTCATAAATGACATATGATTATTTACAAAATTCCAGATAGCTGCGCTGGCAGTATTTCCTTCTGTTACATTTCTATAAAAATCATATTAATATTCACAAATGACAAAGAATTATTTACAAAATTCCAGCTAGATGGGTGGGAAGCATTTCAGTTTGTCTCACTTCTTTTCCCCGAAAACTCAAGCTAGTTTTTTGTGCGACCCTTGAGAAACATTATTTGAGAGGGTTGAGCCTATCTGAGAATACCTTACCCCATTCCCTGTCTTGAGATTCCAGCTGCCTTGGCAATGCTGACGCCAGTACAGTACTGCACTGTCCCATCATATACCTGCAACTGTAGGCTCCACCATAGTAATTTGAGATTTTCCTGGCTGGATCCCTGTAGCCATAGATGCTGCTCAGACTCCTCCTGTCTTGTATTGCATATGCTTAGCACAAGGGCCTACCTGTCATGGTAAGGTTTCATCATGTTAACATGGTACAGTTTGTAACCCTGTCTCCTGCCTAGCAGTTCTATAATTTGGTTTACATAACTGACCTTCCTTACCATCTTGTATGGTCCATCCCAAGCTGCCTGCAGCTTGTTGCATCTGACAGGAATGAGAACCATTACCTGCTGCCCTACAGCATACTCTCTAGCTTGAGCATTCCTTCCATACCATACCTTTTTCTGCTGTTGGGCTTCTGCCAGGTTCTCCTGGGCCAAGTCCATGAGTTCCCTGACCCTTGTCCTGAGGTTTAGGACATATGCCACAACAGACTCCTTGTGGGATTCACACTCACCCTCCCACTCATCTTGAATCAAATATAGAGTTACCCTCACCCTATGCCCATACAGTAACTCAAAGTGTGAAAAACATGTGGATTCCTGAGGCACATCTCTGTAAGCAAACAACAGATGGGGTAAATCTTTGTCCCACTCCCTCTTAAACTGGTCTGCAAATGCCCTTAGCAATGTCTTGAGTGTAGAGTTTAACCTCTCAACAAGACCATTAGTCTGGGGATGGTAGGGGATGGTCTATAGGTGCTTCACCCCACAGTACTTCCACAGACAAGCCAGCAGGTCTGACATGAAATTGGCAGCTCTGTCAGTCAGTATTTCCTTTGGGAAACCTACCCTGCTAAAAATCTCTAACAAAGCATTTACCACCTTTTTTGATTCAATAGAGGACAGTGTCACTGCTTTAGGGTATCCAGTAGCATAATGTACTACCACTAGGATGTGCTTTTTCCCTGTGGAACTCAGGGTACTTAGAGGCTTCACAATATCCTAAGCTACACTCTGAAATGGCTCCTCAATCACAGGCAAAGGCATCAAAGGAGCTTATACCTTGTCTCTTGCCTTGCCTATCTTTTGGCACTGCTTACAGGTCCTGCAGTACCCTGTTACATCTCTGGAACTCACAGGCCAAAAAACGTTCTGCATAATACATCTCTTTGTATGTTTTATGCCAGTATGACCTGCAAAGGGAATATCATGGTTTATGGCTAGAAGTGTCAGACAGTAGGCACTGGGCACTACCATCTACTGTATTCTCTCACCCCCTAGCCCTCCCTCAGGAATCCACTCTATATACAGTAACCCTTTGTCCCATTATACAGATTTTCCCTTCCCTTGAGAATTAGGTGCCTCACTAGTTACATCCCTCAGGCCTTGTAATGTAGGGTCTGAGAGCTGAGCCTGCCTCAACTCTCTCTTTGTAACCCTTCCCAGTTCCCCTTCCACAGGAAGTCTGGTATTCTCTGACAGCGGTGCCTCACTGTCAGCCTGGGTACTACTACCCACTTCTGCCCTTGCAGTCACTCTGTCCAAGGGAACATCAGTTCCCACAAGCAGCCGTGGCTCACCTTCAGTCTCACTGCTACAGAGTAACTCCCTCCCTGAAGTAACCACCTCACCATTCCTGGCTGCAAGTGAGCAGTCTGTCAGGGTCTCCCCTAGGCTACCAGAACCCACATGCTTGTTTCCAAGCCTGACTGTATGTAACTGCATGCATCCAAGACAATGCATTATCAAAATCATTCCCTATCAGGACATCTGCAGAGATATCCTCAAGCACACCTACTTCCTAGCTTCCTTTTTCACCCTCCCAGTCAAGGTGAACCATAGCCAAAGGTATTTGGAATGGGGTCCCTCCTAAAGCTCTGACTGGAGTAAACTGCCCAAGCAAGTAATGCTCTTCTTTAACCATTGCAGGCTTCACAATGGTTTTGTCAGAGGCTGTGTCTGTCTTAGCAGTGGCCTCTTTCACATCCACTAAGATTGGATATAACCTCTTGTGGTAGTTTGGTACCCTTGTTGTCTAAAGACAACTTACTGCTGGCATTTTGTCATTCCCACTTACTGATTCTCCCACCTTTTGTTCTCCACCTTGCCTCTGTGGACATATATCTATGCTACATGGCCCCATTGGTTGCATTTAAAACATTTAACCATTGGTCCTGGATGTATACCTGGACTAATGGCTTCCCTTCTACTGGTGGACTCTGTTAGGGCAGTCTGGGCTGCCTACCATGGGATCCCTTAGACCCATGAGCAGCACTGGGTATCCCTCTTCTGTGCAGTGATGCCCTGCTTACTCGGTATAGGTCTCCCTTCTTTCCCAAATCATCAGCAGTACTGCATTGTCTATCAGCTAACCAGATTCTCATGTCCTCAGGAAAAGTGCTAAAGGCTTGTTCCCTCACCAAAAGGTCTGTTAGCCCTTCAAAATGTGTGACCTGACATCCACTCACCCACCTATGAAAATAAGTGCTTAATTCAGCAACTTATTCACACACACTTTCATCTGCCTTGCATCTATGCTCATCAAACTTGTTCCTATAAACTTCAGATGTTAACTTAAAGCATTCTAAAAGACAAGTTTTTTGCAATATTATAACTTAAGCTATCAGTATCAGACAATTTGGAAATGGCAGTTCCTACTTTACCACAGAGTAAAGGGGGTCAGGAACCATACCCTGAGCCCTTTGTCAACATTATACTTTTTACATACCCTCTCAAACATATGAATGAAACCATCAAAAATGTCCCATTTTGTAAATTGTGGAAGAAATTTACAGACCTTTGTTGTTTCTGGGGTTTGACTACTCCCTTCCCCATTACCTCCCTGAATCTGGTGAAGAGTCAGAATCTCCTTTTCATGTTGCCTCTGTCTCTCCTTCTCCTCATCCTCTAGACATTGCAGTTTCTCATTTTCTACAACCTCTAGATGTCTCAGTCTCTGCTGCTTCTATTTCCAAATGCTTGGCCTCCAGTTCAAGTCTTCTTAACACCAGATGGATTTTTAAGTCCTCTGTGGAAAGATTGAGCTGTCCATTTTCTCAAAGTTGTACATCTCCAAGGCCAGCATGGATTTCCTCCTGACTGCTGGTCTGCAGTGCAGCTCTGCTCAAAGCTGCAATCATTTCTGCCTTGGTCGGGTTGGCATGCACCACACCTTTAGCCTGGCACATCTCACCCAACTGGCTCCTTGTCAACTTGCCATACTCCTCTGCTGACATGCTTGTCTGCTCTCCCTGACTAAGTAAGCTAACAAAAAAATAAAAAAATAAAACAATTGTGATATAAAACTCTAAATGTTCACTGCATGGCTGATTGAAAGTACAAACACCTTCAGTGACCACTGTACACAGACTACAGTAATTCAATATCCACACCACTACAAGCCAATTAATATGTGATGTGGCTATCTCACCACTGTCAACCAATTAATATGTGATGTGCATATCCCACCACTGTCCAACAGTTAGCATGTGATGCCCCTGCACTGGCCCAGTAATCAAGGAGCCTCAATCCTCACCACTGGCAACAGCTAAGGGACATATACACTGGGAATATGACAAGTACAGACACAGTAAATTCCAATTTCTCATAAGAGCACTTGGAGTTCACAGTCAGTCTGGGGCTGGTTTCTTCCTATTTCTCCAGATCCCCAATAAGACTCCACACTGGAACACCTATAGAGTTGAGTCCTTAGCCAGGGCAAGTCCAGTGCTCTGGATCCCTGCCCAAGTAGTTGACACACACACACACACACACACACACACACACACACACACACACACACACACACACACACACACACACCTGAGGAAGGCCGGCACAAGTTTACTAGCATTGCCCCCTTCTGCCCAGACTCCAGACTATAAGGTAGTTATCACTGCCACCAGAACCCCTTATCAGCTACTTTAGGCCCTTACAAAGGGTGTCCAATCCTACTGTGTAATGTTACTAATATCCAAATGGTAGTCCGACCAAGACTTGCAAGGCTATTTAGGAGTGACCTGTACAGTGTCACCAAATACATATGCAAGTACTCTAAGAGCTTAAATGTGTCATAAATATCAGCCACAAAGATAGGGTTAGATATATTTAATAATAAATAATAAAAGAACAAATAATAAGAGTAACTCAACACAGTAACTTCAGAGTTCAAAATCACAGGAAATCTTTAAAACAACAATGCAGGACAGTCTCAAATAAATACAAAAAAAATCTAAACTAATCTTTACTATGTTCCTAACTATATCTAAAAAGAGTTACTTTGCCCTCCTAACTTACTTACAGAGCAAGGCAAGTGCAGATGGTAATGATAATGAGTGGATGTTCTTGCTAGGTCCAAGACAAAATACAAAATGCACAGTCTCTCTCTCGTGGAGTTCTTAATTCAATATCAAATATTACTGTTAGGTTAGCTTGGATGACAAGACTTTTTCTCACTTGACTTCAGTTCCCAGGCTAAAGCAGAAACCAACGTAATTTAACATCACTGTGTTAAAAATACATATCCTTCAGAAGTTTGCTGTTGCTAGAAGACATAAAATAATACAACACTTACAAAACAGTTCAGGGGGCACCCTAATTCTAGACATCCTATTTCTTTGGTGCATTGAAACTAACTTTTATAACACAATCATAAAACAATTTAATTTCAATTTATTTTTCTTGAAGTTTTGCAAGTTAACGCTGTATATTCCAGTTTCTACAATTAAAACATACATTTGCATAGGTATATATTTTATATATATTTCTGTTCTTTCCCAATAGGGTACAATGTGGACATATTCTTGAAGCTCAGTACTGTACAAACCCTGTTCAACACACACTTCTGTACCAGTAGTTTAATATACACATAACATATAGTTCTCTTATATTTGTAAGACAAGCATATAAATCATGTTGATATTCACAAATTATATTATTATTATTATTATTATTATTATTATTATTATTATTATTATTATATTATCATCAAACATTATTATTTACAAAATTCCAGCTATCTGGGCTGGCAGCATTTTGATTTGTCACAAATGTAATATTTAAACAAAAATATTTGCTTAACTAACCGTAATGAATAGTTAAACTATATATATTATGTATTTCTTGCTTAAAGCACCATTTTCATTTTCTGAATACTGACTTCATCCTTTTCCTTACAAACTAAATTATTGGATTGTACCACCATCACCCTTTATACTATTTCTTCCTTCTGTTATTTATTTATTTGTGTATTTATTTCTTTATTTATTTTTGTGTGAAATTAATTTTATTAGTTATCTTCAGCATTACAACTGCCCCAAGAATTATCATAACAAGCTGAATAAAACAGACATGAAATCCAAGCAGAAAACACTAAATGGGTTAGTATGTTTCATGTATATAAGAAAGTACACCATTATGTTGTTTAACTGAGTCCATTGTAAAAGCATTATATAATCTGTTACTATAGCAATGCAGGTCCTTGCTGATGTCATCAACCAGATGTTTACAATGCTAGAATATAATTATTGGAATAGTGGTTTGTCAATGCCATTTCTCTTCAATTTATGTAAGTCTTGATATCTAAGGGAGAAGCACTATCCAAAATGTGTAGCTTGATATAAGGGAAATAAATATCCTGACAGCATTTAGAGCTGCAGCACAGGATTTACTGCATAGCACTTTGCCCTTTGGGCAAGATGATAACATATGCAGGTAGTGGGCATCCATTTCTCCACATTTCCAGCATTTGTTCTTGCCTATCATTTCTCCTTACTCAGCAGAGTAATTAAGTGTCCAAAGCAGATTTTCCTTAAAATGGATAAAAAACATAGGGTGCACAGAGGACCACCCATATGGATGTTTCAATCTGAGAGTCTAAGAGGGCAGACCATTGCTGTCTATACTTTCAAATACTGTTTCACTTTAATCATTCAATACCTGGTGTAAGATAGAGAAGAGGTAGGATGTGACAATGTGAGGGTGTTCCCAGCAAGCAACTTAGTCAATATGCCAACATTTTTAGTAAGCCTGTGGTTCAGACTCATTAACTGTAATTATTTCCACCAAGTAATCCAGATATGTTTATACTTTGTACTGTACTCTGCCAATGTTGTGAGCCTGTTATCAATATAAGGAAATAGCCCCCTCCAAAACAATAAAGCCCTCTTAACTCATGCTTACCCAAGGACTGATTTCCCCTTCATACACATCTGTCTTTTGGCAAAGATCAGGTTCTATATATTGCATTATGTTTGTTGCTCGGCAATTTCTTTGCAATGACTAGTTCATTCAGTTTACTCTGAAGGCCTCTCCCAAATCACAAATCTTTCTCTTTTCCTTGGGTATTTGACTGTTGCTTTGTAGGTTTTTGAGATATATCTTTAGGAGTATCCACAAGGTATAGATATATGCTTAGGCCTGGATAAAATGTATTAGGTCAGAGGCTTGAGGGTATCTAGATAAGTCTAGCAACTTCAGTTTCCCAGACCATCTAACATCCATTTGCTTTTTCTGACTATGCTGGTATGTTTCTAATTCCATATAAGAAAGTATTTTGCAGTTTGAGTGTTTGTGGTTGTGAGGTAAGCAATGGAAACACAATTGGATAAGTACAAGAATTTGGTTAGGATGCATATTCAAACCCAGTGATATTCAGACTTGCAGTGGGAATTTGATACAGACTCAAGTATTAATTTTGTCCATACTGAAATTAATCAGAGAGGGTAGATTAGCTAGGAGAATGTTGGTAAAGGAAGAGCTAAATTTAATATCTAGATCAATATGAAAAATAGAACATCGTATACCAAACTGGGATAAAATTTGTTTTTGTGCTAAACTTCAATAATATAAAGGAAACAGAACTATTTTGGCCCAATTCACTTTAAGCCCAGATAATGTTGACAACTGATGAAAAGTATTCAGGATTTTAGGTAATTGTATTTGAAGGTTAGCAATGCAAACAGTACAGTCATCAGCAAGCCACACATCATATATATAAATAATATTGTATACATAAATACCCAAGTGAATATCTCTGATCATAACTTGCTTGTTATGTGTTCATGACATGAATGCCAAAAAAATGTACCTCAAGAGTGAAACTTGAAAGGTGAATCTTCGCACCCATGTTGAAAACACAAAATAAGACTTTAGTATGGAGAATCAGTAATAATTCTTTGCAGTGCACATTGCTTTTATCTGCCCCATGTACCACAAGTCAAAGAAAAAAAGAGAATGCGTAAGAAGGATGAAGTGCTTTACAAGCTTTGTAAGCTGCCAAAGCACTTAATGTAGTCAAAGACAGCAGCATACTTGCCATTTTTTTTCTTAATAATTCTGGACAAGTACAGAAATAATGACCAAACAAATGATCAGGGATACTTATTAAATATTGCTATAAGTCACTTAGAAAGGTATTAGGACAACACCCTTTGCGTAAATATGTATTTTCTGAAAAGTAAAAGGTAAGACTAAGAAACTATAAGGTTTGGCATTACTGATGACAGACACCTGGATTCTGCAAGCCTTGCATGGCATGCAGGATTAGTGCAGGAGCTCTAACAGGCAATATGCCTGCCGTGCGATCCAGGAATAGCCTGCAGAGGCATGCACGTGTGCTCCTGCACTAGTCCTGCACAGACTCAGCCCCTGTATGCAAATTACCCCATTTTCAGGAAAAATCCATGCAAATGAGGTGAATTTGCATTCCAGGAAGCTGGAAACCGGCCATGCAGGACTAATGTAATCTGCAGAAATGTACTTGGTTAGTAACTGAGTACATTTCTGCAAATTCCAAAATGGAGTCATGACAGCTCCAAATAAAGGGTGCATATCATTCAGGAAGCATGCCATTGGCATTGAAAACAGTGTATAAAATAAAAAAATCAACTGTTATTTTTTTTAGCTGATCTCGGCTGTTTAAGCGTAAGGCAGCAGCACGCAAACGGGATGGGGGTAAAATAAGAAAACAAACCTAAAATAAGCATTGTAACTAAAATCACTATTCTGCCATAATACTCAATAGCAGGCATAAGACAACATGGCCAGTGAGTAATGGTTGCTGGGGGGGGGGGTTCAGTGTGAGACATGTAACTAAGCATTAGCAGGCAATCCTATGCAAATGAGGGGAATGATAGTGAATCCCAGATTTCCCCAGCATGCTCGTCAGCTCCCAACAGTGTAAGAACAGGAATAGCTTGGTGCAAGCCTATGAGTTAGCTGACTTCATAGGGGGTGTGTCAGGCATACTGTAAGCGGATTGGAGCTCTGTGGCTCGGGTTTGCTCCTAGCTTAGCAGAGCTGAGCAAGGGGGTGTGTCTGAGGTTACCTAGCACTCTTTACATTGCCTAAGCGGGTATGCATGCCACGCACCAGGTTTTAAAGAAAAATAAAAAGTAAACCAAGAAATAGCATCTCTGTGGACATCTGAGTACTCTGTTTGTGTGGCAAATCCCTGGGCTTAAACAGGCAGTCAATGGGAAGCGAAAACAGCAGTAGGAAGATAATCAGGGAGAACTAGCATAGCTGGCAGGTGAAATGTATCAGAATCAGCCAATTACACAGGCAGCAGACCAGTCCAGCCCAGAACACTACTATAAACCATGCAAACACCTTTCCCTCTGGTTTTCCCCATACTCTACACCACCGGTGTATACAAGTGGGAAACTTTTAACAAAAAAAAACTATAAGAAGATAGGAGCTGTAGCAGGCATCATAAAAAAACATGTGCAAGAGGCTGAGAATGGTGAGGATGTGAATGCCATTGACCAACCCACAGTGAGGAGACGGAGAAGGGTGTACAGACCCAGGGTAACCTACCAGGGGCTACATGAGCTGGAGATAGTGGAGTGCTATAGGGTAGACAGGGACCTCCTACAGCAAATTGTTGAGCTGTGCCGGCCACACCTGACACACAGAACTGACAGAGCGGAACCCATCCCAGTGGATACCAAGGTATGTGTAGGCCTAGGAATACTAGCCACAGGTACCTCTCAAAGCTCAACTGGGGTTATCATGGTGATCCCACAGGCATCAGCATCCAGAGTATTCCACCAGTTCCTGGATGCCATGTCAGCACATGCCAGTGAGCATATATATTTCCTCAACACCCGTGAGGTGTTGGGCAGCAATATGCGTCTCTTCCACCAAATAGCATTATACCCTTAGGTAGTGGGTGCTATAGACTGCACGCACATATACATTAAAGCACCACCTGGTGATCAGGGTAGGGTCTACATCAACCACAAGGACTTCCCCTCCATCAACTGCCAGGTCATGTGCGGTGCCCAGGGCATTATAATGAATGTGTGTGCTGACTGCCCTGGAAGCTATCACAATTCCCACATCTGACATATGATGCAGCTGTACCAGAGATATGTCAATGGGGACATCCCTTACGGTCACCTAGTGGGGGATGCTGCTTATGCACTGGAGCCATGGCTGATGACACCCATCAGAAATGCACACACACCCAAACAAGAATGCCATAATTAGGTACACGCACAGACCAGACGTATAACAGAATGTGTGTTTGGGATGCTGAAGTCACCATTCCGGTGCCTGGAGACATCCGGTGGAGCCTTGCAGTACTCACCAGCTACATGTACTCAAATTGTTATGGTATGTGCCATGCTTCAACAATATGATCCTGCGGAAACAGCTGCAGCAGGAACAGCATGGGGCAGGGCCACACAGCCCCCCACCAATGCCAAGGCCTGCACAGGCACAGAGTGACTTAGAGGATGAACAACCTGAGCCTGCCCCAGTAGGCAGATGGAGGCATGCCCAGTATGCCCTGGCCTTGGCAAAGAAGCAATGCATAGCACATACACTGGCACAGTAGGGACCCAGGGAATAACACCTCTCTCTGACTCGCACATACAGTAAAAGGGATGCCAAACATGACACCACCTGTGCTCAGCCATGTATAGGGAGTGTACTAGCCCTCCAGCACCATTCTCAATACTGGAACACCCACAAGGTAAGTCAATCAACCTACCAATTGTCAAATGGAGTAGAATATGTTGTTACCTCTATCTATGGTATGGATGTGAGCATGCAAGGGAATTGGGTGGCTGAATGGTATGCCAGCAGATAGTAGGCACCCATAGTGGCACCATGACATCTGTAACAAATGCTGGAGTCACCACAGTAGCCAGTACTACACAGGGTGAAAAAACCCATTGCAGGAAATGTGCGGGCCATCATGTGTGTCCATATGACTCACACATGCCAGTCAGCGAGGTTCACATACCCAACAACTGTCTCAGCCAGCAGGACAGGTGTTGACAAACACAAACAGAGGCTGTGCTATGGCCTCTGAATGATGCCTATGGTTAACCACTCCCCAGGCCTACACAGACAGACAGACTACAGCAAGTCAGGCAGTGGGATGTTAGTTCAGAACGCTAGGAAGTCTGACACTAATATGTAGGTCAACCAAAGCGAAGACCTGTAGTGCACTGATATGCCTCTAGTCAGCATGATAGGTTAGAATACAAAATGAAATGGAGTACTTGACATACAAGTGCAGTCATAGCAAATGTGTACAAGTGCCAGATGTGCCCCCCATCCTATGTAGACATGTATAAACAGTCAGGTGCCCCCCCCAAGTCATGGGTAGAAATGTAGGAACAGTCAGGTGCGTCCCCTCAATGCTGTGTAGAAATGTAGAAACAGTCAGGTATGTCCCCTCGCAATCCTATGTAGAAATGTAGAAACAGTCAGGTGAGACCCTCCCCCAATCCAGCATAGAAATGTAGTAACAGTTAGGTGTGCCCCCCCAGTCCTGCGTAGAAATGTAGTAACCGTCAGGTGTGCTCCACCAATCCTGTGTAGAAATGTAGAAACAGTCAGGTGCCCCCCCCCCCCCACAATCCTACATAGAAAGGTAGTAACAGTCAGGTGTGCCCCCCACTCCTATGTAGACATGTAGAAACAGTCGGGTCTATATTAGATTTTTGAAAATTTTGTAGAGCGAATCACTATAGGTCAACACCTAGTGATTGATCTATGAAATAATCAAAAATCTAAATAAATAAATAAAAACACAGAAACATAAAGTAAAGGGTGTAGCCCCTGAACCCCCCCCCCCACTACTTAAATATACCAACTCTGAGATCGCACTTCAGTGCAATACAGTGTGGAAACAGAAGATTTTCATTTCCTACACTGTAGCACAATCTCGGAGTTGGTATATTTAAGTAGCGGGGGGTGTGGGGGTGCAGCCTCCCACATGGGGGTGTAGGGGGGCTTGCCCCCCTGCCTACACCCCTTACTTTATATTTCCATGTTTTTATTTTTTTTAATTAGATTTTCGATTATTTTGTAGATCATCACTAGGTGTCGACTTATAGTGATTCGCTCTACGAAATTTTCGAAAATCTAATATAGACCCGAAACAGTCAGGTGTGCCCCTTCCCCCAAAGCAGCATAGAAATGTAGTAATGGTCAGGTGTGCCCCCCCAATCCTGTGAAGAAATGTAGAAATAGACAGGTTTGCCCCCCCCCAATCCTGTGTAGAAATGTAGAATCAGTCGGGTCCGTCCCCCCACAATTCTATGTAGAAATGTAGGAACAGCCAGGTGTACTCCTTCCCCCAACCCAGCGTAGAAATCTAGTAACAGTCAGGTGTGTCCCCCTCCGCACAATCCTGTGTAGGAATGTAGAAACAGTCAGGTGTGCTCCCCCCAACCCTACTTAGAAATCTATTAACAGTCTGGTGTGCCCTCCCAAACCTATTTAGAAATGTAGTAATGGTCTGGTGTGCCCACACCCAGTCCGATGTACACACGTCATAGCAGTCAGGTGTGCCCCCTCACACCCCCATGTAGAAATGTAGTAACATGTATGTGTAGGTATAATGCCAGTGGAGCACAGATGCACAGAGGTGGCCAAGGTAGCAGGATAGGTTGCAGCATCTGCACAGTATGCAGGTATGTGTGTGTGTTAGGTCAGTGTGTGTTTCATATTGTATGAAAGTGGTCAGCATGTATGCATATTTGGGTAAGACCTGGTGGCCATTGCCCACTACTGCTGATGACAGGGACAAGTCTTCAAAACAGCAGTGCCAAACACAATACCCACCAGTATAACACAAGCTAGCAGTAAGCCATTGTAAATGTATGGTGGTAATATATGTCACCATCTGAAAGACTGACATGGCATGGCTGTTGGGCTAGATATACAAGCAGTACACAGGGGTAAGTACCCCACACATACAGTATATATTGTGTCACTGTAAAATGGGCACACCCTTGGAATAGTACATACAGGTATGCATCACATTATCTGGTCCTGTAGTAGGAGATATTGGTGTTGTCTGCCCAAACACTCACGGATCACAAAGGAGGTAGGACTGATGTATTGGGAACCAGCTGAAGTACCTGCACATGCAAGCATAACTGGAATGTCCATGCATATCTGTGTGTCAGATGCAAGTAGTGTTTATAGCACACATGCACCCAGCTCACGCAAACACCACCCACAGGTACCTCTCTGGTTTTACCTCTGCTGTGGGGAATGGGTACAATATGACCCCACCTGTACATGGCAAGAGCGATAGAATGAAGCATGCAGTGCAGGTGTCCTGTGCAGGTGTGTCGCTATTTGTAGGTAGCTCCCTGCCAGCATCCACACCACCTGATCAAGACTGACAGAAGGTATTGGCATGAACACCTAGCATACCTACCCTGTCACCCCAGAGGAATATACTGTATGGCAGTCTGAGACTGTAGGACTGACAGAATGCAACGGCTTGCCACATCTGGCCCGCATCAACACCTAATGGCCCACATTCCTCTGCCAAGGGTCTGTGTCTCACACAAACTGCCAATTCATGTTATGTCATGAACACCCAAATAGATAAACCACAGTAACATGTCCACCATGTCCCACTGCATGAACTGTGGACCAACACCAACACACAGCTGTGATGGGGTGATAATCATAAGGAAAGTATCAGAGAATGTATGCATAATGTAAGAAAGATGATAAAATAACAGGGGGGGGTGGGAGCATGGTCAGCATGGAATGTGCAAGGTCCGACACAAAGCTGTGTGCACACACTATCCCTGGCTGTAAACACATAAATAGATGGCTACATACCTGCCCATATACTACAATATTGGTAATGTCCTGACTCATGGCCCCTGCATCTGGGTAACCTGTGCGAATCTTTACAGCTGTGAGGTATTGCCATAGGAATATAAGGCCATACTGACATGTTGATGGATGTACAAGTATGGGATCCTCTGCCAGGACTGTACCAAGGTGCTAAACCAGACCCACATACACAGACCCAGCTGCAAGTATCTGCAGCTCCCCTACCAGGATGCCATAACCTACCATGAATATGTAGGCATCTGCCCACAATACCGCACAAAGTTGCAGTCACCCTTGTCCCCCAAGACATCACTGTGAAGAGGAATGTCCACCTGACAGTACATGAGGACAGAAAACATCACAGTGTATAACATTACACATTTGAATATCTCTGCTAACAGCAGTACCATGTAGCCAAAGCAGCACAGACATGATCACCTACAGTACACACTATCCCCTGCACACTTTGTCCCCATATTGCCAAATGATCGACTGATACCCTGCAGAAACAGTTTACGACCTGTAGGTGTAAACACAAAGGTCTGCACTGGAGTACAAACTACCTGGAATCAATCCACACATGCAGTACAGAAGGCCATACTGGGCATGCTCACACACTTAGTGAAATGAAGGCAATGTCAGGCAACTGCATACTGAAAGGTCATACTGGGTATGCTCACACACAAATGAAGGCAATATCAGACAACAGCATACTGAAAGGTCATACTGGGCATGCTCACACGCACAAACAAATGAAGCCCATGCCGGCAAACAACAGTGGACCAGACATATCTGGCAGTTGCAGATGTTAGTGCAGACATTCCTTGGTATGCACCACTCATGCTTTGCACATATAGTGGCTAGCAATACAGACATATATCCAAAGACAACACACTATAATAAGCCAAAAGTAGGCATACATAGATGTGTGGAAAAGAGGGACTGTGACAAAGAGCCATCCATTATGAGGCCTGTCCCACTCAGCACACAACCAAATGGCTACAAACACATGAGGTTCAGATGTCACTCACTGTATATACTAGCCACCGGTATCCATCAGCATTACAGACTATGTGGTGCAAGTGCTAGCTGTGTAACATGACTGTACAGGGAAGTAGGCATCTTACAGCTGTATACACGTACCTGTGGAATATAACCCTGCGTGTGCCCGCATGTGGTGTGCCAACTTCTAAATGAATGGGTTACGGCCCATGCACATGCACTGCCCTCCCCCATAGCCCTGCTATAGCAAGGCTGCTGAGGTCAACCATTTTGAAATAAACCTTTGGGAAAACTGTAACCCAGTAATCTCTGTGGTACATCCTGTAGCTGCATACTGCTGTAGTGTGATAAACTAGTTAGGTAGGAGTTCTAATCCCAGACATGTCAACTGTGTGTGTATGTTTGTGTGTCTGTCTGTGTAGAGGGCAATGCTTTTTAGGCTAGTCACACTGCCTACAATTCAAATCCCCTACTTTGGAAAAACTGCTGATGTCATCCACCTTGAAAGACACCTTTGGGAAAGGTGTTGTCTAGTAATCTCCATTCTGCGTCCTATAACTGCTTACCGCTGTAATATGATAAACTAGCTAGGCAGGAGTTTTAATCTCAGACATGGCAACTGTGTGTGTGTGTGTGTGTGTGTGTGTGTGTGTGTGTGTGTGTGTGTGTGTGTGTGTGTGTGCGTGTGTGTGCGTGTGTGTGCGTGTGTGTGTGTGTGTGTGTGTGTGTGTAGAGAGAGCAATGCTTTTTAGGCTAGTCACACTCACTACAATTTAAATGCCCTATGTTGGCAATGCTGGTGAAGTCATCCACTGCGAAATACACCTTTTGGAAAGCTGTAGCCCAGTAATCTCTGTGGAGTGTCCTATAACTGCGTACTGCTGTACTGTGATAAACTAGTTAGATAGAAGTTCTAATATCAGACATGGCAATCATGTATGTGTGTGTGTTGTGTGTGTGTGTGTGTGTGTGTGTGTGTGTGTGTGTGTGTGTGTGTGTGTGTGTGTGTGTGTGTGTGTGTGTGTGTGTTTGTCTCTGTCTGTGTAGAGAGTAATGCATTCACTGTGAAATACACCTTTGGGGAAGGGGCATTCCAGCAATCCCTGTCATACGTCCTATAACAGCATCATGCTGTAGTGTGATATAGACTTCTGATAGGGGTTCTATTCCCACACATGGCAGTTGTGGATGTTTTGCATGTTGTTTCTATGCCTGTGTATGTAGCAATGCATTTTAGGCTGGCCACACTCGGTACAATTCAAATACCCTACTTTGCCAATCCTGCTGTCACTCACTGTGAAATACACCTTTGGGGAAGGGGCATTCCAGCAATCCCCGTGGTGTGTCCTATAACAGCATCATGCTGTAGTGTGATATAGACCACTGGTAGGAGTTCTATTCCCCCATATGGCAGTTGTGGATGTTTTGTGTGTGTTTCTATATCTGTGTAGGGAGAAATGCATTTTAGGCCAGTCAAACTCAGTACAATTCAAATGCCCTACTTTGGCAATTCTGCTGATTTAATTTACTGTGAAATACACCTTTGGGGAAGGGGCACTCAGGCAATCCCTGTGGTGCGTCCTGTAACAGCATCATGTTATAGTGTGATATAGACCTCCGATAGGGTTTCTATTCCCACACATAGCAGTTGTGGATGTTTTTTGTGTGTTTTTATGTCTATATAGGGAGCAATGTATTTTAGGTTAGTCACACACAGTACAATTCAAATGCCCTAATTTGGCAATCCTGCTGATGTCATTCACTATGAAATACACCTTTGGGAAAGGGGTACTCCTGCAATCCCTGTGGCGCATCCTATAACTGCATAGTGGTGTAGTGTAATATGTTAGGTAGGAGTTCTAATCCCAGACGTGACAGGTATGTGTGTGTCTGTGTTTGCCATTCATATCCTGTGTGGAGGTGGTGGTTGTGAGTGTGTAACAACTGGACTCAATGTGGAGCGGGTTTTGCAAACTTCTTATATGGTGGCCCTAGTATATATCACAATGTCCACTGTACAGGGATAATAGCTGTGAAATAGCCAAGAGGCTGCGGTGCAAATCCATACTCCTACATGTGACATCAATGCCAGCTGAACTACATTAGCAACCTTTGTATTACCCAGGGAACACTCTCAACCCATGACTCATACACACACACATACACACACACACACACACACACACACACACACACACACACACACACACACACACACATACTTGCCTAGGCAACACACACTATGTTGGTAGTACCCTGCATATTGCCCACTGATAGTAACCATGGTGTGATTGCAGTGGGCTACAGGGGGCATGACACCCTGTCCATCAGTCCAACAGGCACGTACATGCTGACAGTGCACCTCCCCCAGTTCCCACTGGACATCTGCAACACCTGTGATGCCAGCAAATGTTACGCACAAAGGGCATACCATGCCTGAAACACAAGCCCTGTATGGACAGATGCCACTGACACCAGGGAATACTGGCAACATGGTATCAATGTAGGTGCAGGGTCAACCTGCTGTCCATCAACAGTTCCTGCCACATGAGGCCAGGTGTGGCACATCTGATGATAATCTGTGTACACAACATGGGCCAGACACCCCAGGTACAGTTCCATATGTCACTGTACATGCATGTGGGAGGTGTGCACATTCCAGACACTGTCCATGTCATGGACTAAGGAACACATACATGGCAAGCAATGCACAGCATTGGCAACACGCAATAGTCACCCAGGTGACTGGATGGTGAATACAATACCACCTGTGTGGGCAAACCTGACACTATTCCCCTAAGCCACAATGCAGACCATGGTCATGTGGCCTGATGCCAAGGTATACCCATCACCTAGCCTTGTATAGCTATCTGGCACCGTCGACCACTACACACCCTTGAAGCAATGCACCCATGCATGTCAGTACTGGCATCTGTGTCTGTGTGTGAGTTGAATGATGCATATGACCACATTCACACTCACTACAGTCCCCACTGGCATACTAAAGCATGTTGTCTGATGTCAGACACCTCTACATACCCTTTGCCCATATAACCTTCGTATGACCCTGTGGTGCATGTGATACCTGCACAATACTGTGTTGTGGCAATCCCACTAGTGATGAGTTGTATTCCTGGTCCTGCCAAGTGTGTCAATGTGTGTGCATCCCTGTGAGAGTGTGGCTGTGTTGACGCTGACACCTGTTCATGCAGACAGGCACATGTACTACACCTACAACATAGCTACCATATCCCTGTTGCAGATGTCACTCACCATCTCATATACATTCTGAGGGCTCCTCAACATATAACCTATGTGGTGCATCCATTAACTACATGGACATGTGATAGCACTACATAGTCATCAGAGGTTTGATATCCTGTACTGGTAGGTGTGTCACACAGACATGCTTAAGTCTTACTCTCCCACCCCTCCCTGATTTTTCTTTGCCTCTGTCTGCCTCTCTCACTCCCTCTCTGGTGGATGTGGAGACTTACACCTGCTTTGCTTAGGCAGCAGCATGTGTATTTTAAGTGATGCTCATGATTAGCTGATGGCCTCTGCATGAATTGCAGCACTCCTCTAGCTGATTGCATGTGTAACGGCTTTGGTAACATTCCCATAGCCAATTGCATGGAAACACACTCCAATATCTAGGAACACCTTGTTGGTGTTGGGCCTTTCATTCACTGTGAGCAGGAACTCGATCTGTTGTTTGGCAAACAGCATATCAGATGGATTGGGGGTTTACCTCTAACAACATACACTGTGGAAACAGGCCAACACACAGGAGGGGGATGTGACTGACCTGACTACAGACTGTAAGTGCTGCTATACTGCATTTGGAGTAATATTAGTTTAACAGCGTGTGTGTGGATATGGCTGTCCTACATGTTTAAATACCTGCCATGTCAGTGTTGTTTATGAGGGAACCCCCATCTGTAGGGTCATCTGCAGACTGGGCAGTGTGTGGTGCCTTTTGTTTTATGTGTTATCCACAGAGCACCTATCTGTGAACTGCAGAAGGTAGTGTGAGGATTGCAATCTGTAGATGGTGACAGCCATGAGAGTTACTGACTTCATATCCCTCATAGGACATATGATGCAACAAACCCTGTTACAACAGTAAATGTATGAGGTTATCACAGCAACATGTCAATATTGGCCCTCTGTATTTGCCTCCAGCCACAACCCTGTCAACCTTTGTACATATGTCATGCAGTAAGGGGTGCATGTGTGCTGTACACCATAATTAGTGACATCATATCTGATAACAAGCCAGTGAGAGATCACACTGCTACACATGTTATGTATAGTAGGAGTTATATTTGATGACATAACCAGGACATTCTGTGGTTGTGTGTACAGTATTGAGGTCTGTATACTTATGGTGATTGTCGACAGTGTGTGTGTATTGTTAATATATAGCTTGGCCTGTGTACAGACTGTGGTAGATGTCATTGTTCTTGGTCCTGTTCGATCTGATGTTACATGCTGGTCCACTGTTTGTTACCCTATCGTCTTACATGTTTTTAGGGCCATACAACTACATGTCCCATACTGCAGACAGGCATCGGACCACACTGTGTAGTGGCACAGGATATGTAAAGTTAGTGTGTGAGTGGCACATATGAGGATGGTGTCAAACAGATGGTTCATATACTGTAATATTATGCTAGCTTACCATATGCGGCTTTGGTTGTGTTCACATTGGTTGTGGTTAAGCACTGTCACACAGGTGTATGTAACCCTGTGCTGTGGCATGCCTGTAGACCCTGCTATATATGCAGGTACATCTGCACTCCCTCCATAGGAACTGTAGGCCAGTGTTGAGCCAGTCTGCCTGTACCCTGCACAGTGCTTTGTTACATGCCTAGCAGCTTAGTGTACTTACCCAGTGAGATGTAATGTCCAGATACTTGCCAGATGTACTGCTGCCAGGCCATCATAACAGTCATGTATGTCAGACAGAGCAGTGGGATGCTGTACAGATGTATGTCAATATCTAGTGGGTAGTATGTGGCCATGGCACCTTTGTACCAGCGGTTATTATGTGGCAGGACTGACAGGGGTGTGTGAATGCATAACCTATGGGGGCAAATGCATACCAGTAGTTACGTGCTATACCCATCTACATGGCTGTTAACATCCACATTGTCAGGATTGGTCCACATGTCTTGCACTAAGGGGTTATGTGTATACCTCTGGACTTTCCTGATTGTGTCAGACTGTCCACATATATTGGCCAATATCTTTGCTGTTGTCCACAGGAGCATTACATGCTAGCAGTGGTACTGTACTATGATGTCCTTAGGATATCTGTCAGTAGCCAATAGCGCACATGTTAAAAGCAGGTGCGACCTCCCACATACACCATGTCTGTGAAGACAATCCCTATTGCAGTAGTAATAGTCTACAAATATACCTGCTATACATACCTGACATCCCCTTGCATTACGAAGTTGGTACTATAGGGGCTGAGGTAGGGCTGCACTCCATGTTCAGGATATATGGTGAAGATATATGTATATATTATCCGGATATCTATATAGATACATACACATATACGTAACATATATAGATGGATATGTGTATTCACATAGATATACATATAAACACACAGATATATACATATACAGAGCAATATATGTCTACATATATACAGATGGAGATACATATGCACATATATGTATGGATATCTACATATATATTGACAGTAGTAGGTATATCTGAACAGATATGTATGCACGTATAGTTATTGATATCTACATATATACCAACATAACTAGGCATATCTGTACACATAGAATGGGCATACATATATAGCTATATATACATATATCTATATATACATATATGTATATCTATATATACATATATCAATATATACATATATGTACATGGGAGTGCTACAGAATCCTGAAAGCCCAAAATCTTGAAGACCAAACTACTGATACCAAACTCCTGAAAGTTAAAAATACTGAAAACTCAAATGTCTGAAAACTCAACATACTGAAAACACACAGGATACCCACACGTATCATATTCCAGCACAAGTACATACAGAAACAAATAAAACACAATCCATATTCCTCATCTCCAAGTATAACCAGCCATTGCCAACATCCTAGCTGACAGGTTCAGCACAAACTTCTCCCCCCCAAAAGGGCAAATATCTATCCCAGCAAGGTGCTGCCCCCCTGACATCTCAGATGCTCAGGTAAGAGCCGCCCTCTCCAAAGCAAAAAACACAGCATCAATGGGACCAGACGGTGCCCCCTGCTGTGTCCTACATGAACTCCAAGAAGAGCTAAACCCAAACATAAAACTACTGTTCAAGCTCAGCCTTACTACAGGATATGTACCCAAAGAGTGGCGTACAGCAACAGTGGTCCTTCTCCACAAAGGTGGTGCCTCAACGGATCCTTGAAACTATTTCCCCATAAGCCTGACTAGCTTGGTCTGCAAAGCTATGGAAAGGATCATCATGGACCTCATAAATAAAGATATTGGGGACCTACAGACACTGGATCCTACCCAGTTCGGCTTCGTTAAGGGCAGATCCTGCCTCTTAAACCTGGTCGATTTATTTGAAACAGTTACCAAGGCCATTGACGAGGGGAAGGTGGTCCACACAGCCTACCTGAACCTCGCAAAAGCCTTCGATACAATACCCCACTCAGGCATTATAGATAAGCTCACCAGCTTAAATATAAACCCCTATGTCACTAGATGGGTTGCAAACTGGCTCAAGGACAGAACCCACATGGTTAGAATTGCTGGAGCCATGTCAGACTCCAAACCAGTTACAAGTGGCATCCCACAAGGCTCGGTCCTGGGACCTCTCTTGTTTGGTATATATTTCTCGGAGGTACAGGCCAACATGGAAGGACTGTGGCTGACCAAGTTCACAGATGAATGCAAACTGGGCACCATAATCGACTCTCCAGCCGACAGAAGCATCCTCCAAAAGGGCCTCACAGAAACAGACAACTGGTGCCAGAGCCATGGCCTCAAGCTAAACGCCAAAAGGTGTATAGTCATCCCCTTTGGCAAAAACAAAGTACCCACAAATTACCACATAGGTGGTAATCCATTAAGTACAGAAGAAGTAATTAGGGACCTGGGGACCCAAGTTGATAGCAATCTCTCATTTGACAACCACGTGGCCAAAGTGGTTAGAAAAACATTTTATATAGCCCACCTAATCATGACGGGATTCACATCTAGATCAGGGGAGGTCATCGTGCCTCTTTACTCATCCCTCATCAGGCCCATAATTGAGTACAATGCCCCTTTTGGGATGTACCTTACCAGACACCTGCAGCAACTGGAAAGACCCCAAGAGTACCTCACCAAGAGGATCAAAGGGCTCAAACAGATGCCATATGCTGCCCGGTTAAAGAAACCCCAGCTCTACTCAGCGGCATACCACCTGCTCAGAGGCAATCTGTGCCTGACGTATAAAGCCATGTCCAACCCGGAATTAATGGACATACTGCACCTCAGAAAATCCAAATCCCATCGAGCTACGCGCTCGAGAGATTTGAACCTCAGCACTGAAATAAATAAGACATGCTGGAGGGACAGATTCATAACCCAGAGGCTCCCTTCACTCTGGAATAAAATCCCAGTACAGGTTAGGCAGAGTCCCTCATTGACTCTCTTCAAGAGGAATCTTGATGAGTGGATGGGAGATCGTAGGTTTACCCCGGGTATCACTTCTGTGTCACTGTTAGACAGAGGCACAGTATACTAACCTCAAAAAAGGGCATACAAAATTAATTTAAAATGGGTGGCGAAAGCCAAACACACTCTGGCTAGGCTTATAAATGCCCTAGTGCAGATAGCCTAGTATGAACCTATGAACCTATGAAGCATGCCCCCATGCACCCCCACACCCCCAGCTACTTAAATATATCAAGTCCAATATTGTACTTAGTGTACTATAGTGCAATCTCAGCGTTGTTATAGTTGAGTAGCAGGGGGTGTGGGGGGTTCATGAGGGCTTGGCTCCCTGCATATAGTGGAAGGGTAATATGTTTCTGTATGTACTTGTGCTGTAATATAGTAAGTGCTGGTATCCTGTGTGTTTACAGGGTTTTGAGTTTCCAAGATTCAGAGTGTTCAGGAGTTTGGGTTTTCAGGATTTTGCTCTCAGGAGTTTGTTCTTCAGGATGTTGGGCTTTCTGGAGTCTGTAGCACTTATATATATATATATATATATATATATATATATATATATATATATATATATATATATTTATGTACTTACGGAGAGATGTACACATGACCATATATATGTAGCACTATTCAGATGTGTATACAGGCATATGTATGAGTATACATGTGTATGTACATGTAAACATATATAGACCTATGTTTTATATATATATATATATATATATATTTATATATATCTATATATATATATATATATATATATATATATATATATATATATATATATATATATATATATATATATATATATATATATATATATATATATATATATATATATATATATATATATAAATAGATAGATAGATAGTATATATATATATATATATATATATATATATATATATATATATCTCCAACCATATTCCTGTGATGAGTAAACCTCACAGTTGTGTATACCCTCCCAGATGTATCTCACCATATTTATCTGCTGTGTGTACATTATGATAAAGCAACATACGTGATGCAACAGTCTTATTACTAACAAGGACTACATAATTTAGGAACTACAGGCAATTGTTCAATACTACTCAATATGTGTATTGACAGCTATAGTGATAAAACAACAGCTGTCTTCACGGTGGTCATGGCATAGTGGTTAAGTGTTGTGACTTCAGTGTACAGGATCCTGGGTTAAAGACCTGCAAGGGATGTTCATTTTGTTGCTGGGCAGAACAAGGGCTGTCGGATACAGAGTGGTTAAGGCAATTTTGAGCAGCTTTAAGCATGTTTGCATGGGTTTGCATGAAGCTAAGCAGTGCTAAGCCATGGGTAAACGTAAGGGTGCTTACACAGTATAGGCTTTGCTTACTAGTGCACAAATCAGCTCAGATGTTATATTGCAGCAATGTTGATACCTACTAAGCATGGCTTAGCCCTGGTAACCAGGTCACACAACCCAGTCTAATAACATAGCAGGGTAATGACATCTGTAATAGGTGTATGTAATGCCATGTACAATACATTCACCTATGTGCTGTCATTACAGTAGCAAGGGTTGTGAGTGTCATGTGTGGGACACAGACATACATGAGGCCTGTACTGCACTGTTATCTATGTGAATGTGTTACGTACAGGTGTAATAGCCCAGGGTATGTGCTGTCACACTGGCATGTAGTGTATCATGGCAGTACTACTGTTGACAGTGCTAACCCAGGTAAGAGCAGAGTGCTAAATGTAGTACTGATAACAGGCACACCTGCAGGCATAGCTGGACACCGAGGCCTCCCTGTTGTATCCCTGTTGTGTGGGCTGTGCACAGTATATACCCCTTACTAGGTAATTACCTGTCATGTGGAATGTAACTGTAGACACTTCAGTATCACGACATAGCTAGGTAGGGGTCTAGTCCCAGTGTCGCCAAGTAACAGTGTGCATGCATATGGATGGGCCTACATCAGGTTGCAGAGTATACATTCCTCAGTGGGTCACCTATCCATGTGGCACAGGCAATAACCATTTTATTAACCTGTGATATGTATTCCACTGTATCCCAGATATGTCACAGCCTTGGTGTCACCACAGTGACATGTCCCGTTATGGAATATGACTGCAGACCATCCTTGTGCTGACACATGTACACCTACAACACAAATGGATAACATTATAGAGACCACAACAAACCAGTGTTACTAACAGCTATAAGACATCATTGCTGGATGGCTACACTACCTGCTATTTATGCATTACACTTTACCCCTTACAATGTGTTACACTGAAGCACTGTGGTACACTGTAGTACAGTCACCGTGTGCATCAGATCCATATGATCCTGTCCCTGCATTGATGGTATGGATGAAAGGGATGTGGCACAGGTATTATCATATGCACAGGGTGTCATGTTGAGTTGCCAAAGGCCGAGGGTGGGCCATACATTTGACACCATGTGTGTGGGTTAGGGGTGCACTGTGATGAGCTGGGCATGGAGATGTGATGTCTCTAGGTATGGGGTTGCCCTAGGTGTGTTTGAACAGTGTGTGGGTATGCATGCACACAGTTCTGCCATGTGGCTGCCCTACACAGGTGTTTATGGACAGCTGCCGACCATACCTGGCAGTGTGTGCAGTTCACTGCCTCTGGCCATGGACACGTGGACTGTGCCTGCCAGGGGTTCCATGGGCATGTCCAAGTACAGGCCTCAATGTGCTACTCTCACCTGCTGATGACAAATGTCCGCTGGTACCAGGCCCCTCCTGGGACTAGCCAGGACCATGTGCACATGGTCTGCTGTGGTGTGGTGTGGACAGCACACCACTCACACTGCCAGGGCTGCTACTGCCACTACAGGAGCCCCCTGGTATCCTAGCACATCAACGTTGACTGACAGCTGCTGGTGTTGCTGGCCTACATCCACACGGTTGTCGCCGCATCTCTACCACATGTTGAAGCATGGACACACCACAGCCAATGGGAGCCATCATCTCACCATGCCATCTCTCTGTGAGCTCAGTATACTCACTGATGGCACCAGACAGTTCATGGAGATTGTCACTTACAGATGCGAGATCAGCCCTCTGCAGTCTCAGGCCCTGTATGGTGTAATGTCCCATACAAGCCTATGTCACCATGACAGCCTGAAACATGCGCCTGCTGGTACCAGCTATGTTGCCTCTGCCAGGAGCACAATATCCAGCTGCCATTCCACGAGCACCCTGGGACATCTGCCTATGTGGTGCCCTGTAGGACATCCGACTATGCCTGCTGTGATTGGGCACACTTTCCTGTGCACTGCCATCAAACGCCAGCTGCCCCTTCATTATGGCCACTGATGATGGGGTATGTAAAGGCACTGAAACTGTTTGCGGGGTTGGGGTGGCTAAAAGAGGGATGTCAAATGTTGGTGCAGTGTCGGCCCCTGACAACCCCACCTGTGCCTCAACAGTACTATCATCATCTTCGGTGTCTGTATGGACACCAACATCAGAGTGCATGCAGGAGGGACCCTGACCCACCTCACCACCTGTGGGGGAAAACAATAAATGTGCTTTAAAACCTGTACAATATTGCCTAACAGTACACACACACACACAAACACACACACACATGCACACACACGCTTGTCTGTAATACCTACCTGTCTATGGCTTTACAGACAGTCCCACATATATGTCCATGTGGTACCCCATCCTGCACCACACTTGTTAACAAACACACATTGATAACACCCCTTAACATATCAGTCCTCTAAATGCCTACACAAGCGGTCACACCATAAGACCTGTTACTACATTACCTGCCGGACCTGTGTGCAGTGGTTTTAGATGGCCTCACTGCTGTCATTCGCTATGCACCCTATACATGTCCGAACATCATTACCATGACCCCTATATGTGTGGGCTACTATGTTCTATCCATAATATCACGCATTGGTGTGGCATGTGTATGTAATGCTCAGTACATGCCAGATATGCTGCTCATTCAGCCTATCATGTGACACCTGTAATATATGGAGACACTCCCCGGTGTTGACTAGTACTTCCCCAATGCATCTGTAGTGCTGCATACGTGGGTTATAGGTAACCTCCCTGCTGGACTGTGATATTAAGGGTGTACCTGGTGTCTACCTTCCTCTCGATGCCTATTCCATGCTACAGGCCATATTATACTATCAGCTATCCTGTGATTACACACATGACAAGTATTCCTGGTGTGTAATGTGGCAGTCGATGTCCATGTACTGCATGGTCCCAAAGGGAAGTACAGATGTATGAACACCCCACAATCTCACATGTGCATATATGGCCACCCACACAAACACACACATGCACAAACGAACCCTACATGCATCAACCTCCCTCCACTTCACCAAAGTGACCCTACAGACAAACTAACTAACCACCAGGATGCACAGACACACACACACACACACACACACACACACACACACACACACACACACACACACACACACTTGACATTGCACAATGATGGTACACAGTCCTCCTATTACCCATCTGTCAACATGCAGAACATATGGTAGAGAACAACATGCAGTTCCGCTATAGTCAATCCATGCTAGCAACAGTATACATGTGTGTGATGCAAATGCTGTGTCACTAGGTGATGCCCCTTCCCCTGGATACCACTGTGCCCATGAACATGGTATTTCTGTGCACCTGTTCTGCACCCTGCTATGTACTGTGCAGCACACCTCACAGGACAGGTGTACAGCTCATTGCTGAATGTGCACTACTGTGTCGGTTATGTCAGTTTTATGCTCACAGCCCCTATGTTTTCCAGCAACACATACCTGGTATGATATGTGGACAGATGTCATTTGTGAATGCCTGATGTCTGCTGCACAGTTCTCAACATCAGTGGACGATGTATGACCATGCCGATACTCTTACACTGACAACCATCAGAGCATACCATGGCTATGGGGGTGTACACACTTTTATTGATTTGACACACCCATCCTTGATCTGCCTTGGGACCACATCACCGCATATCTTAGCAGCACATGAGCCCGATATGTGACATATGTCCTGTACTTTCACAAGCAGTGTCTATGGATTGTGTTAGGTGTGTGGCTGCTGAGCACGATGCATACACAATGTGTAAGCATATATGTGCACACCCTTATCATGGCGGTTTATTGCATTTTTTGTTGTGTATACTACAGCAGTCACTACTCCTGGCAGGGGTATACCAGCGTGGGCCATCTGCATTTGCCAGTGCATGTTCAGTCTTCCCTACACATGTTCACCTATTCTGCATGATTACAAGGTCTACTCATGTGCACATCCCATGGTGTTCACACACTGCTGTCACTATTGCTGTGGGGGTAGGCTTATGGCTGTCACAGGTCGTGAACCTGACTATGTGCAGATAGAGCCATTCCTAGCATCCTTAGGATCCCCGCTGCAGTGCACTGGTGTGTCATGCTGACACACCCCCTCCTTCAGCCTTTTTGCAGATGCATGACAAGTAAGCCCTACACATGTGTCACTTTGCAGTGTCCCATACACTGAACACCACATGATACAGCCTAGTCCCATCTGATCATGTGGACTACTATAATGCCTTATGCCATAGTGTATCTCTGCAGCAGTTACCATTGTCCTACAGGTATATACACTGGTGCTGCACTGTATATGGGTGTTGTTCTGAACATGTCCCTATTGTAGGCCATGTCTCCCACCATTATGTTACTCCCTGTGGACACATTCCACAGTGACAGGATGTTAGTTATCATGCAGGAGTCTGACATACACTTCCAGTACCCCAACATGGTCACCCCTGTGAGGCCGTGCATTTCACAGCAACAATACATGCACATGTACAGCATGCATTCAAGGTAGGCATGTTAGATGTGTGCATGGAATATACCACCACCATTACATGCCCGGTGTGTTGGCAAGCATCTACATAAACCATACGCACCAGCTACAGGCTGCTGCCTTGGTGGTATCCCAGAAGGACCTACATAAGAGGGTGAGAGATGCAATGTCAGTGGCCACACCTGTGGCAGTCCTGCAAGGTGGGTGCAGTATTACAATACATCAATGGTACACTTCCACAATATGTGCACATGTACAGCATGCATTCTAGGTAGGTGTGTCAGATGTGTGCATGGAATATACCATCGCCATTCCATGCCCGGTATGTTGGCAAGCATCTACATAAACCATACTCACCAGCTACAGGCTGCTGCCTTGCTGGTATCCTGGAGGGACCTACATAAAAGGGTGAGAGATGCAATGTCAGTGGCCACACCTGTGGCAGTGCTGCAAGGTGGGTGCAGTATTACAATACATCAATGGTACGCTTTCACAATACTACCACATCTGGATATCTGTTTATCATTACTATGCAGCAACACAATATATCTATGACATGTCAGATATGCATGATCTACCTGTACCTATGCAGGTGTATATGCAACAGTGGTCTACTGATGTGCCCTGTGTTTGTGGGTGCTATCTACCTCCATAAAGGTGTCCAGTGGTTGGTGGCTGGCCGGATGAGCAGGTGCCACGAGACTGGCCAGGAGCTCCTCCACACGTGTTAGGGGGGAATGGATGGCATGGCCCCCCTGTGGTGTGGTGACCCCCCCAGACTGCAGCAGCATGCTGACGGGCATTGCAAAGTAGGTCAGTTCAATAATGCCGGACCTGCTCATAACTGTGGTTGTGCAGTCCAACATCATTGACCCTGTGGACTAGGTCATTGGACAGAGTGGTCTGCTCCTGCTGTTCAAGGGCATCCCTGCTGAACAGCATTGGTTAGTGCTGGATCAGATGTGTGATAAGCACTTCATTCTCAGCTGTCAAATAGGTAAGCAAGCTTGCATGTGACATCTTGGCTGAAAGACATAAAGATGGAAACAAGTCTGAGCAACCATACAGCAAGGTTACCACAGTTTGTAATACACATTTCTGTCACCCTTCCCCCATATCAGCTTCAACAAACTGTACACACAACTCATTAGGTATGGCTACAGCTTACCTACCAGTGGGACAGATATTGTATTGTACCTCAATTTCTGCTATGTGATTGTAGCTATGTTCCCTGTGTGGACACTATCATTGCTGGCCTATTACAGGCTATTCACCTGCATGCCATTGTCAGGGCCAGTATGGTTCCATATATGCCTGTGATATGGCTGCTTTGTGATTGCTGCACATCTGACATTCTGTGTTATTGGGAATATCTATGCATGTTGTTGGACATGTTCTGGGAATGTGTAGACTATTACTACCAACATATCTTCTATAACAGTGACACAATAACATGTATATGTTCTATTAGCCAGCAGAACCACCTCTCCAAACCCATCTGCCCATGTTACCTGGCCACATCACATGTGTGTCCAAACCTGGAGCCTCTTCATGTACTGGTCCAGCAATACCATGAGGTGGAACCAACCCAGGGGATGTTGTCCCTGTCAGGGGCACACACTGACATGTTCCTGTCCCCTGGGGTCAGGTTCAGGGTCTGTTCCATAATGGGCTCCACAGACACATGTAGGATGAGCTACATCACTTTGACGCATCTAGTATACATTCACAAGGCCAGCATGCTCCTCCTGCTCAGCCTCCAGGCCAGGCACCTTCAGAACATGGACTGCTTTTGAGTAGCAGTGGGTGGGAGGCTTGTTCCCATTGTGCCCATATTGGGGCTGATGGGGCGACCACATCACAAACTGCACACACCATCCAGGGCGTTTAGCCACCACATGTGTCACATACCACCCCTGTAGACTGTCCTCTATATCTTCCAACCCTGACCACCTCCACAACTATATCTGCCGTACTTCCCCATATTCCCATTGCATACTTCACAGACGAGGGCAATGTGGCCCCAATAAGGGAGTAACATGTGACATACCCATCCATGTTGCACACACTGCCAGCTGCAGATATCTATGTGTATTTCTATGTGTGCTGTTGCCTAGTACCTACCTATGAACCTATGAACATGTATTTACATACATATATGTTTGTGTTTGTGTTTGTATATATGTAGACATGTGCATATAGGTATATATCTATATATGTGTAAATATATGTGATGTATTAATGTGCTCATATATATGTCTACACATGGGTATCTGCATATTTGTGGACATACATGCTGATATATATATATATATATATATATATATATATATTATATATGTGTACATATGTACACATATGCATACCTATATGTGGGGTACATTCAGACATCAGGTCCACAATCTCACAACACTGTCCTGCACAACTGCACTGTTCTGCCTTGCTACAACACAGACAGATGCCACATATGGACACAGCCTGACATTACGGGGGTATATGTAGGACCTGATTGCAGGTAACTCTATTATACAACTATGGCATTCCTGCATACTACATTCCAGAGTAACCTGAGTATCCTGCAAGGGGTGGACTGTGGGTCCCACATGTCCATCATAATGGCATGACATCCATCACCAGCTATTGGCCAAGTAATATACATACTTCCCATTACATAACACACACTATGATGGCTTACATCTTGTCAGGCTGTGCTGATCTGCACAGTTGACGGCTATGGCCCACTACCCACAGGGACAGACATTATTGTCCACAGCAGTTGTTCAGTTGAACATCATTACAACAAAACCTGATGGCACATCTAAATCATTCCACATCATCTATCCCATTATTATGAAACAGGTACTGCATTCAATTACATGCGTATATACTTCACATACCTGTTGTGGGAATGATGTCTGTTCTGGATAGTTTGCTGGATGTTATTATATTTCTTGTCATTTGGCTTTTGCTTTGCTTTGCCTTAGGTTTGTTTTTCTTTCTTTCTTTCTTTCTTTCTTTCTTTCTTTCTTTCTTTCTCAGTCTCTTTCCAGTAAATGGATTGAGCTGCTTTGAATAGATTACAGCATGGTTTTGTAGGTGATGTACATGATCAGGTGGTGCACCAATCAGTGTCCTCCACTTGCTAACTGCATGTAGCTTGCTGTGTAGTACTCCAGTTACCACTGTCATGGCAACCGCCTACAATAAATCCCTACATCATGTGGGCATGGTCCCTTTCCTGTGTGATGGACATCCTTCCTGCGTGTGGGCATCAGTGTTACAGACAGCAGGTAGCAGTACCTCTTACAGAAGAAACTGCACACTCAGGCCAGCTACATATTTGTAGGGGGTTCCAGAACTACAGACAGAGTGTGACTAGAGTTGATGTATGCATTGTATAATACTGGTGTTACAGGGTTTGTGTGTGCATACTACTTCACCTTAGAATGCAGTCTGTCTGCATAGCTCTCAACTGTGGACCTATCCTCTTGATGGTCAGAGGTGTGCCTATTATGTTTTGCCTGTCCACCACACAGGTCTTGTGTCAAATATTTCACTGGCAGTTTGTGTGTTGAGTGCTATCAGTACATGGATCTATATCATAATCTCGAAGTATTACAAGTTCAAATCAAAAAAGATCAAACTTGAATGATCAAACTGTAATACTTCGAAAGTAAAAAAAAACGACATGTGAAGCGTAAGTTAAAAAAATTTCTCTATGCAGGGAGGCAAGCCCCCCTGCACCCCCACACCCCCTGCTGCTTAAATATACCACTTCCGAGATTGCACTTCAGTGCAATGCAGTGCAGAAACGGAAGATTTCCATTTCCTACACTGTAGCACAATCTCTGAGTTGGTATATTTAAGTAGTGGGGGGGGGTGCAGGGGGGCTTGCCCCCCTGCTTACACCCTTATGTTATTTTTTCCATAATGAAAATGCCATTGACATCATTTCGAACTTTTGATAGTTCGATCACTTGAGTTCAATGCTAAGTGATTAGAACTATTGAAAGTTTGATGATGTGATTAGACACTCAGTACATGGCTACATCCATTTCTGTTTCTAACTTAAAATTCCTGACTAAAGGTATGTTGCAGACTATCCTGTAACACCAATGACTTGCTTAGTGTATGACAACTGTTTTCCACATATGGGCCTGTGTTTCAGCCTCTGTCCTCCACCTACATAGCAGGCTTTGCACATATGACATGCTGTCAGGGGTTGTTCTGTAGTGGGCTGTGAGTATGGCATGCTGCCATTCCTGCCATCGGTCCACTGCTGTTGTGTCCCCCACACATACGGTGGGGTTGGGGCCATATACGGGTAGGCTTCCCCTACACAATACATGTGCACTCCAGAGGCCAGTGTATGTAACAGTGGTATATGGCCCTGTATTATTGAGTCTTGGGGGGTGCACTATAACTAACCTAGGCTGTTACAACATGTGGGGGTATCAGGGGTGAGCTGCCTTAAGGTATCTGGATGTACATTACCATACAATCCATCCTTGGTAAATGCAGGCCTACTGCCACCTGCCAGAGTGCATGTGATGGTGTCAGTTATGCGTTGTTATGTAACAGTTTCATCCCATTGTGTCAGCTGAGGTCTTTACCCCCTAGGGATTGTCTAGAGAGTGTAGATAGAGGCTGCTGAACTATGTATCTGCATTATTTACTGTTGATAGTTTGGTATTCTGTGGCCCAGTCTGTCTTTACTATTGTACTACTTGATGGCCTTGGCCTGGACAGCAACATTTGTAAACTTTTCCAGACTACTGTATTAGTATAACTGTTTCACGGTTGCATTACTCACTTTATATAGATGTCCATGTCTAAACAGCTATATGACATGCATATACAACTGTAATAGTACACAAATAAAGCTTTCACATTTATGCAAACCTGTGCGTGGTGTTATAGCCTTTGATCTCTCTGTGGGTAAATGTTGCAGGCAATGATTGTCATTTGTATGGGTGGCTCATACAGTCTCTAGTTGGTAAGGTGGTAAATGTAGGAATAGTGGCTGTTCCATATTGTGTGCACCTTCTACATATGTATCTTACTATACATATTTCTGTGTGTGTAGTTACATATATATATATATATATATATATATATATGTGTATATGTGTGTGTGTGTGTGTGTGTGTGTGTGTGTGTGTGTGTGTGTGTGTGTGTGTGTGAATATCTGTATCTGCATATATGTGTCTGTGTATATGTATCCTAGGGATGCTGATTGCTTCCACATTGTACATTGCCTATGGGAGCCAGACTGTACTGCATGATATGTTACTGATACCAGCCTGACATCATACAGGTGGATGGAGTACTGTTAACACCTTGTGCTCATGCCGTGTCAGGTCCTGGGTATTGGGGCTGCAACAGTTGGTAGTGTATTGCAGGGCAGATGTGTTTGACTGTAGGGGGGTACCTAATCGTACAAGACATATGTTGTTTGGGGCCTTTCAACCCCAGTAACTGTGCATGTGGACATATATGTTTATGTTATGTTCCCATGTATGTCTGTATATACCTCTATAGATGTATATATATGCTTACACACACACACACACACACACACACACACACACACACACACACACACACAGATATATATATATATATATATATATATATATATATATATATATATATATATATATAAAACTTGCTGTATATATTTAGACATATAGATGTAGACATATATATATATATATATATATATATATATATATATATATATATATATATATATATATAGATGAATGCTTTTGTATGTCTATATGTTGTCTATATATCTATATGTCACTAGATGGGTTGCAAACTGGCTCAAGGACAGAACCCACATGGTTAAAATTGCTGGAGCCACGTCAGACTCCAAACCAGTTACAAGTGGCATCCCACAAGGTTCAGTCCTGGGACCTCTCTTGTTCGGTATATATTTCTCGGAGGTACAGGCCAACACGGAAGGACTGTGGCTGACCAAGTTCGCAGATGACTGCAAACTGGGTGCCATAATCAACTCTCCTGCTGACACAAGCATCCTCCAAAAGGGCCTCATAGAAACAGACAACTGGTGCCAGAGCCATGGCCTCAAGCTAAATGCCAAAAAGTGTATAGTCATCCCTTATGGCAAAAACAAAGTGCCCACAAATTACCACATACGTGGTAATCCATTAAGTACAGAAGAAGTAATTTAGGGACCTGGGGACCCAAGTTGATAGCAATCTCTCATTTGACAACCACGTGGCCAAAGTGGTTAGAAAAACATTTTATATAGCCCACCTAATCATGAAGGGATTCACATCTAGATCAGGGGAGGTCATCATGCCTCTTTACTCATCCCTCATCAGGCCCATAATTGAGTACAATGCCCCTTTTGGGATGTACCTTACCAGACACCTGCAGCAACTGGAAAGACCCCAAAAGTACCTCACCAAGAGGATCAAAGGGCTCAAACAAATGCTATATGCTGCCCGGTTAAAGAAACTCCAGCTCTACTCAGTGGCATACCGCCAGCTCAGAGGCGATCTGTGCCTGACGTATAAAGCCATGTCCAACCCGGAATTAATGGACATGCTGCACCTCAGAAAATCCAAATCCCATTGAGCTACGCGCTCGAAAGACTTGAACCTCAGCACTGAAATAAATAGGACATGCTGGAGGGACATATTCATAACCCAGAGGCTCCCTTCACTCTGGAATAAAATCCCGGTCCAGGTTAGGCAGAGTCCCTCTTTGACTCTCTTCAAGAGGAATCTTGATGAGTGGATGGGAGATCATAGGTTTACCCCGGGTATCACTTCTGTGTCACTGTTAGACAGAGGCACAGTATACTAACCTCGAAAAAGGGCATAGCAAATTTAATTTAAAATGGGTGGCAAAAGCCAAACACACTCTGGCTAGGCTTATAAATGCCCTAGGGCAGATAGCCTAGTATGAACCTATGAACCATTTATATTGATATATATATATGTATATATATATATATATATATATATATATATATATATATATATATATATATATATATATATATATATATATATATATATATATACACATACATATATATATCTACATATATAGATATGTTAAATCTATGTATATATTAATATATATATATATATATATATATATATATATATATATATACACACACACACACACACACACACACACACACACACACACACACACACACATGCACCTACATGTTGGAATACATTCCTTGCACTGTTGTATGACTGGGCTGGATAATATGTTTGTGAAAACAGCAGGGGTTATATATATCTGACATGGCTTAGTGGTGAAGCACATTGTCTATGGTGTGCAGGATCCTGGGTTTGAGCCTTGCAGATGCTGTTTATGTTGTTGCTAGGCAGAACATGGGCCATTGGATGCAGAGTGATTAAGGCACTTCTGAGCAGTTGTAAGCAGGTTTGCATGGAGGTAAGCACTGCTAAGTTACAGTTTTTTATTCTTAGTTAGCTTATAAAATGTTTAACCTATGTAGGCATTGCTTACCCCTGCGCAAACAGTCTTAAACCCACTTACTGATGCTTAAAAGTGCTTATTCCTGCTTACCCCCATGCTAATTAATTTAAAAGAATAGAAAAAAAGGGTTGATAGGAAAGTGGTGAAAACGGGGCACAAAGAGAGAAAGACAATAGAAAAAATAGCTAGGGATGTGCAGGAAGGGTGTAGTGAAGGTCCATAGCTGCCCATTTCTTCTACAGCAAGAGCTGTGCATATAAACTGAATTTGGAGGTAGATTTGGACACTCAACCCCATGAGAGGGGGGTGAGGACAACAATAATATATTGTGATGCCAATTAGACCTGATTACATATGTCCAGTGGACACGCGTGTGAAATGGACAGCTATGTATGGGGCGTGATTTTTTAGTGGGAAAAGATTGCCCTTTTTTTTAAGGTAAGAGTAGGATGTTGGGGAGGGGTAGTAGGTATATTTGGGGAGGTAGGTTGGGTAGGTTAACAGACAAGACAAACAAAATGCATACAGGGGTGGTATATGACACATGTGGGGATAAACACCTTGATGGGGAGGGGTGTTGGGAAATCAGAAGACTATGAGCCCCCTAGTGGAAACAATAGGACTGAAGTCCCCACCCATGGGCAGTCACCACTGCACCTTCACAGCCCAGATGGTGGCTGTGCTGGGGACGGAGTCGCAGAGCCAGACTGATGCTCTAGTTGTGACATGCGGCCCTTGAGCTGGCATAGAAGATCACCAAGCTGCTGGTCGAGCTCTCTATGCACCATGACCCGGACCTGGCGATGGGTGACAAGTACCTGTCTATGCCGACTCCTGGGGGGGCGAGCCCCATCCCTTGAGGCAGTTCCACCTGAAGGTGGTGAAGGGCCAACGGACATGGATGTCCCGGCTTGGGCCCCAGACATGCTGGTTCCCGGTGCCACGGCCAGCTGAGGTGGGACAGGTGGGTCTGCTGGGATCGGCCTTCCCAAACATGCTATAGTGTTTAGATTTTATCATCATATGTGGGTTAGTAATAGTCAACACATTCCATGGTTAGGTATAACAGCATGCATAGATATTCTCATTAACCCAGACACCAGATATGGAACAGTTGCATAGCAAACAGAATACATGCATATATGGGACCACAGTGGTAATAACAACAGCATGCAGGTACATTGATGGCACCATGCCACCAATGGTGGAATAATTCAATATAGCTCATGCATGGAAACAAATATAACAATTTATTAACCAATATGCCATAATCATAACATTGGAGACATTACATACCGGTCGGGGTGGGTATGTAGTTTATTGTTGGAGATATGGTGGTGGGAGAGAAACATGTCAATTAACAACTAGTATATTCCTGTAGTCCACATTACTTTCCTAGTCAGTGCTGTTATCTATACCTTGCAAATATTACTACACTACCCTGTAGCCTTAGTTTGGACAGTGATATGGCTGTTGTCATCATTATACAGGAACTGGTTTTACCTGCAGCATACGCCTCTTACCTGGTATACCTGTGGAGGAAATGTTTGTTAACACTGTTTCTACACATACTCCCATATTCCAGATGTTGTGCACATAGCTATCAAACTCTTTCTGCACAGACTCTGGCCATGTCTTGACCACATGCAGGTGTACTGGGACATATCTAGACTGTTCTATTACCCTCTTCTACATTTATTGACTTGACACATACACACATATACATGCTTTCCTGCACAGTTTTATTATATAGCACAGTGTGGGTGATGGTGATCAGTGATACTTTATTGTTCAGAGAAACTGCAACACTCACTATTCCCTACAATACCAGAGTAAACAGTACTAGTAAAGGGTATAAAGGTTTTTATTTCTCAGCACAGTGTTCGTATCCGACGTACCTGTAGGGGCAATGATTGTTAGCACTACCTGATTGTTGCCACACAAAGTTCCAGATTACACATTAGTATTATGCACATACATCTCACTCTGTTACTATACACACTCTGGTCACAGCTTGGCAACATGGGGGTGTAGATAGGACATACTTGGCTTATTACTCTCCTTACAGTTTCAGGAGTTGCTACAGTGAAAGGTTTGTTCTCATAGTTGTTTGACAATCACTTGTATTCCCTGTTTGCTGGCTAAACATCTGGGATCATTCCACAGACTTCCCAGGGGGACAGGGGGACAGGCAGCAGATATGGGCCCATATACTGGACATCCTGGTCTTATCTGTACAGTTGTGGGGTATGATTCTGTATGCAGCCTACTTCCACTCCCAGGATTCAGACCATGACTGTGTCTGCTACAACTTAAAGACTGTCCATCAGAGTTGCATGTGCTATATAGATATTGCTGCATATCTCCTATCTGCTTTCTCTCTTATAATTCTCCTGTGCTTTGGCATTCTGACCTTGTATTACAACACTATTATACAGATTTCCAAGACAGTTATATTTTGTAGGACACTGTGGGCAACATTGATGACTAATACCTCATTATTCAGAGTAACTGCATCAGTCACGGTGCCATACAATACCAACATAAACAGTACCAGTACAGGGTAACATTCTTGTATTTCTGGGCACAGTGTTGGTACCCGACAGACGTGTGGGAGAAATGTCTGTTAGCACTACCTGCATGTTAACACACACGGTACCAGATTACATATTACTATTATGCACATACATCTCACTCTGTTACTGTATACACTTTGGCCACAGCTTGATAACATGGGGGTGTAAATGGGACATATGTGGCTTCTTACTCTCATAAGGTTTTGGGGAGTTGCTAGTGTGCCAGCTTTGTTCTCATAAATGTGTGTCACTCAGTTGTATTTCCTGTTTGTTGCCTATACATCTGGGATCATCCCACTGATTTCACAGGGGGACAGGTTGACAGGCACCAGATATGGGCCACTTTACTGGAAATTCTGAACTTATCTGTACAGCTGAGAGGTACGATTCTGTATGCAGACTACTCCCACTGCTAGGATTCGAACCATGCTGTGTGTGCTAAAAATACAACAGTTCACATCTCAGTTGTATGGGCTATTTGGGTTTTGTTGTCTACCTTTTCCCTGTTTTCTGTCTCTGTGTCTCTCAGTTGTGCTAAACGGCCTCTGGGGATTACACCAGTCATATACAGGCATTCCTACACATTCTATTTATGGTGCACAGTGTGGGTAACAGTGCTTAATACAACAGTACTATTACGTGATTGCAAATCTACATTACCATATGATACCAGAGTAAACACATGCAGTCCAGCAGTTAGAACTTTATTGTCAGACTATTAACCTTTATTTACATACAAACTATATGAGACACTTCTTACCATATTCTCTGGTGTATGCAGTACTTGCCTTGAACAATACAGGTTTTATACAGGCAAGTAATTTACTAATACGTTTACTTTTATTTCCTATGACAGTAAATGCATGAGTATTACTGACCTGCCTCATGTTGCAACCTCACCAGGTGACTGACGTGGGCCTCCTGGTTCACGGCCCACTCCATTGCAGCTGTGGGGGACATAAGAGGAATATTTAGCCATACCTATCCATGATATACATGAGCTGGCAATTATTACACACATAGTGGGGTGATACTTACACACATCTGGGACATCTCCTGCCGCTCTAGCCTCTTGGATCCACTAGTCCAAGAGGATCCCTTTATGCCACTTCAGGTCAGCATAGTGATGCCTGACCTGCTCACCAGTTTGAGGTATGCCAGTGGCACTGGTGAGGTCACAGAGAGACGGTCCCAGGCCTCCGCCTTATATTGGGAGCCCTGGCACTGGCCCTGTAGCAGTCTCTGATCATGGTCTTTGACAAGGAGTCCTGCCATGACTTTGGACTCATGGATGCACCAGCACTGCTCCCAAAATCACACACCTTCTCCCCTTTCTGACATGGTGCCTGCAAGGGGAAGCTACAACCAGTTATGAGATGTATTCCCACCTGTTGGGTTTATATAAGGCCAATTTCCTGCACTTTTCCATGATTGGCCAGTTTTAAAAAGGCTAAGCTATGGGCAAACCTGCTTACCTAAGGTTGGCATTGTTTAAAGGGGGTATACCACTGGGCACACTGAGTTAGCTGGTCTACACATTGCTTACACCTCCAAAGCTGGCCTCTGCAATGTTTAGCTGCTTACATTATACTTTTCATTATATTTTCTTTTTGGCATTGAGTTTTTATTCATTTCATCTTATATGTATGCCTGGTAGCCATGATTCATGTGTGCGTACACTGTATGGGGTCCTTGTGTTTTATTGAGGATTTCAACACTCTATTACAATTACACCTCACTTCTGTTCTTGCTGCTGTACTCCAGTTCACATATTTATGTTATGTAGTCAGTTATGGCACATATAACTGTATAGTGATTCCTTTCACAGGTTCAGTTTGATTTTATTGTAGTGAGGACTTGTTTGGTGATACGTCATTTTTTTGTACTATTGTGATGGCTTGGTGGTTTACTACTGTGACTATAGTGTATAGGGTCCTGGGTTCAAGACCTGCAAGGCTGCTTGTTATGTTGCTGGGCAGAACAAGAGCTGTTGGATATAGGGTGATTAAGGCACTTTTGAGCAGTTGTAAGCGGGTTTGCGCGAGGGTAAGCACTGCTAACCTCCAGTTAATGATGCTTACAGAGTGTTAGCTTCAATATTGCTTAACTTGTGTGCGCATTACTTACCCCTGTGCAAACAAGCTTAAACTCACTTACTAGTGTTTAAATATGCTTACTACTGCTTATTGGTGCTTACAATTGCTTACTAGTGCTTACTTCCACTGACAATTGCACTGATTAGACAGTAATATCTAATGGTTCTTGGGAAGGTGGGGGATTTGGAAGCTGTATGGAGTTGTCATTCATTACACATTTTACATTCCATTTGTATTCATGGTTCCTGTGTACATATACTGTATGGGGCACATGTGCTTATCTGTGGACTTTGCAAGATTATGACACTGACATATCACATGTGCATTTAATGCAGTACTCCAGTTCACATTTAAATGTGATTTAGTAGGTTATACAGCAAAAGAATGTTCATAAATTGATTTCACATGGAAAATGGAATGTGTTGCAGTGGGACTCAAACCAGGAATGCCTGCTCATAAGGCAAATGCTCTGCCCGCTACACTGTTTCTATACTGCTTCATTTGCATATATCTTCCTTGTTATCTTCTTCAGCTATTTAAGCTGCATTAACCGTAGCTAAGTGATGGGCACACACGTGCACCTATGGTTAGCTTTAATCTGAGTTTTAATAAAAAAAAAGGGGGGGTTGTTAATTTTATTTGTATTTACTTGCTGTTGTACATGAGGGGATATGTTGGTGGAGATATGTGGACACCTATGAGCAGTCTTGCTCATTTCTTAGGCTTTTCTGCTGTTCTGCATTGCGGGGGGCATGTATATTCTGAGAGGTCTGCTCTCAGTTACACCCCCCTGCAGTCTTACATGCACTGTGTAAGATTAGGAGCTCAGGCAGCACACCTCATTAATAGGCATGGCACGCTGCCATCCTGCTCCTAAACAGACGCTTCCATGCAGGACTTAGCTAGTCCTGCACGGAAGATTAGTTAATCCGGGGGAGAGGTTCTCTGTGATTCACCAGAAAATCAAATATTTTACAATGTGCCAGGGCAACAATATGAGGCAAAATAAGCAGCAGTCTGTAAAATTAGGGACTGTTTTGAGATACAAAAGGCAGAAGCAAAATGCCATTCTGGAAGAAAATAACATAGCTTTTAACACTTTTAAAAGCTGTTAGACACTTTATTCTGCCACACTTTTTGTTTATAAGTGTGGCAGAGTGAAATTCTTACATCTTTTAAAGGCTACTTTACCTTCTATCACTGTTCTTGCCAGATGGTACTGCACCTAATACAAGACCAATTTGTAATAGGAGTGCATAGCAAACTTTTGTTAGGCATCTCTAAGCACTGTTACAATCAGGTCTCACTCCAGGGAAAAGCTTAAGAAGTTTATTTTTTTCTGATATCAAGGTATCATATATTGGCGCTCCATGTACTATATAAAATTGACACTATATAAGGAAGTCCTCTGTAAGCCAAAATATTGCAAAACAAGCAATATGCAGTGCCACTGTAGTGAATCAAAGGCATTGATAAAGTCAATGAACAGTACAGCCTTTGAGATGCTGTTGCAGAACAATCATAAAAGGCTCATAATGCCCTAAAGGGTAGTGACAGAACCTTGTTGTCACTCATTGATCAGGACAAGCTTGAGCTTTACAATCTACTAACAAGAATCTTAGCAAACATTTTGGTGTCTGCTGACCAATACATAGATATGAAGCTATTACAAGTTCTTACCCACTTTTGCAAATATAATTATGTTTGCTGTTCTGGAAGGGTAGGGTTATATGGCCAATGAGAGATGTTCATTTTATATTTATGGCAAAACGAGATTAATATCTTTACTTTAGACCTTATACAGATCAATGATAAGTGCATCAGGTCCTAAGACTTTGTCAAGTTTAAGGGTGTGTGTCTCTCCATAACAATGAACTTACACTATACTTGCACTGTTATCTAAAAATGCACACAAAACCACCAGTAAGACTAATGCGCACTTGACCAGATTAAATGGCTAGCGTTACTGTTAACTGAAGTGTCACTCAGTTAATGAATGATACACACAAACACACACACACGCACACACACACACACACACACACACACACACACACACACACACACACACACACACACACACACACACACACATACAC